>NC_043013.1:18424017-18441525 GCF_006345805.1 Octopus sinensis
CCTCCCTAAATTTCAGGCCTTGTGCCTTTACTAGAAAGGTTTATCATTATTATTATTATTATTATTATTATTATTATTATTATTATTATTATTATCATCATCATCATTATTATTGCATTTCTTTTGTCTCTTGAAGATTTTGAAAAATCAGAAATCCTGAAAATGACTTGAAATATAAAATTGAAATGAAAAATAATACACCAATAAATAAAAGAAATATTCATAAAATTTAATTTTACAAATTTTCTAAACCAGAACTGAAAGTTACAACGTTTTGTATACGTTTTTATGCAAACGATGCACCTGAAGTTAGAAACATAGGTAATGGGTGTATAAGCATTTTCAAGAGTTATCGTCTCTTTTGTAACTTTTAGTGATTGCTCTGAATTCAACAGAAAATCTGCAGAGATAAACTTACAAAGAACATCGCACTGCTAACACGAAAGTAAGTTACAATATTGACTTATAAACCTGTAATATACTTGGCAGTATAATATGGTTGCAAAACTATAAATGATATATATATATGGCTGTGTAGTAAGAAGCTTGCTTCGCAGCCACGTGGTTCCGGGTTCAGTCCCACTGCGTAGCGCCTTGGGTAAGTGTCTTCTGCTATAGCTTCAGGTCGACTAAAACCTTGTGATTGGATTTGGTAGACGGAAACTGAAAAGAAGCCCATGTGTGTGTACATATATATATATATATATATATATATATATATATATATATATATATATATATATATATATATATATATATATATATACATATGTGTGTGTCTCTGTATGTGTTTTTGTATAAGTGTTTGTTCTCCACCACTGTTTGATAACCGGTGTTGATGTGTTTGCGTCCCCATAACTCAATGGTTCGACAAAAGATAACGATAAAATAAGTATTAGGTTCTAAAAAATACTGGGCGATTCAAGGCTGGTGCTCCAGTATGACCACAGTCTAATTAATGACTGAAACAAGTGAAAGATAAACTAGAGGCAAAAATAATGCTAAAACTAATTAACGAAAAACATCTCGGATTTAAAATGAATATTGAAGTTTACATTATTTTAATTTGGGGAGCCGTGATTCGAAACCGTTTTATTTGCGTTATTTCTCTGAAAATTGATGTTTTAACATTGCAAACAAGAAACTACCTTATTCAATTAGACATTGCCATATGTTACCAATATTTGTCATCTGAGAACTTAGAACTAATTACGATTTCTGTTAGAAAGTTGATTTTATTAAGAATTATAATGAAACCTTATGACACACACACACACACACACACACACACACAAATATACACACACACAAATATACACACACAAACAAGCATGCTCACGCACACACATACACACACAGAGAAACACATTCACATACAAACACACAAATATTTATATAGACATATGTACACACACACAACGACACGCGCACAATGTACACGCATATTGTCACACACACACACACACACTCCCTTTGCATACATGCCCCACCCCTATCAAAAGATGAATTGAAATAAAACAGTTGTAGTAATAATCCTTTCTATTAATAGGCACAAGGCCTGAAATTTTTTTTGGGGGAGGGGACTAGTCGATTACATCAACCCCCCAGTGTTTCACTGGTACTTATTTTACCGACCCTGAAAGGATGAAAGACAAAGTCGACCTCGGCGGAATTTGAACTCGGAAAATAGCGATGGACAAAATACCTATCTAATGTTACTTGTTGTAGCCCGATGTTAGGATTTTTTCTTCTCCAACATGTTCAGTGTATATGAAAATAATTGGGAGGCAGCACTTCTCTCTCAACCCTCATCTTCCTTTCCAAGTGAAATTTGGAAAAGTTGATGAGGGATTGGCGGAAGAGGAAAGTGTTTGTCTTCAGTCCTTTCAACCTGGTCTACCATACAACCTCTTTCGCTACTGCTATAAGACAGGAACATTTTCTGCCCTTCTGGACCAATGGAAGGCAGCGGATTGATTTTTCACTATGGAATCGGTCGATAGCCGGATCCGTCATATTAGTGATAACAGTTGTTCAACATAACTCCATAAGCCAGTAACGCAAGGACACTGGACGAGTGCGTGCAGAACGGTTCCGTCGCTCTGCACGCAGGTCTGTCTGACAGCACTTCCGTGCCTGTAGAGTTTATCTCTAACCGGCAGTGCCCCCCGGTAGTACTGCCAAGCTAGGGATTTTGGAAGTTATTCATCGTCCCCGACTCCTGAACAGAATGATCAGTTCGACTTCGTCAACGCTTGGCGCCTCTCCAAGTGCGGCATCACTCTTTCCTTCCGCTATCCCTCTATAGAACTCGAGAATGGATGTTCCACTGATCTCATTGCCAGACTGGTAGAGTGCAGTGAGTGCCTGGCAACATTCCAGATGCCAATCGCCCTGTCTCGGTCTCTTCTTGACCCAGGACTGCAGCTCCGTCAAGGAGTCGAGCTGGGGAAAGGCCTGTTTGAGAAACGTTTACCGTTTAGGCAGAATATCTGGAGATGCCGCAACCTCAGCGCATGTCTGCGCATCATTGACCACGGTATGCCCAGCCCTCTGCGTAGAAGATGTTGGCAGCAGATGGACTGTTTCAGAAATGAAACTGGTTCCTTCCATAAGAATTTGAAGAGGAGGCGCTCCAACTTGGAGAGGCACAAACGAGGACAAGGCCCAACGGCAGTAAATGAGGGACGCAATGAACGCATTTGCCACCCACACCCGACATTTCAGTAACAGTTTCCTCGTAGACAATTTCTGGGTGAGACTGGCTACCCTGCTCGTCACCTCGTCCCATTTCTTATCCACCTGGAGATCTGGTCCGAACCAAACCTCAATCAACTTTACCGGTCTGTCCGCCCAGCACCCAATGACGCTTTTGGACGACATGGACTTGCCTCTTCAGGTGCTGAGTTGCAAGCCCACTGACTTTTTCGGGTTGTTTTGCCCCCGTCAACTTTTCATATTCCTCCAATGATGTGCCGACCACCTCGATTTCTGAGGTGTCCGACACCATCACGGTGATGTCATCCGCATACGCCGACACTGCCCTTCCACGTTCCGGTTCAAGCGGGATGCTCTGCAGCAGCTCCAACTTCCGCAGTAAAGGCTCAAGAATCAATACGTTCAGAAGAGAGGAGACGCATCCCAGAAGCCACCAAATATCAAATCCTGGTGGGATCCTAGGAATGCGGACACGTGCTGTACGTTTCCCATGTGGGAGCGGTACATAATGACTTTGTTGATTTTGCAAGGGATCATTGAATGTTTGAGTGGAGGCGCAATGGCCCAGTGGTTAGGGCAGCGAACTCGCGGTTTCGATTCCCAGACCGGGCGTTGTGAGTGTTTATTGAGCGAAAACACCTAAAGCTCCACGAGGCTCCGGCAGGGGATGGTGGTGATCCCTGCTGTACTCTTTCAACACACTTACTTCCTGTTTCTGTTGTACCTGTATTTCAAAGGGCCGGCCTTGTCACTCTCTGTGTCACGCTGAATATCCCCGAGAACTACGTTAAGGGTACACGTGTCTGTGGAGTGCTCAGCCACTTACACGTTAATTTCACGAGCAGGCTGTTCCGTTGATTCGGATCAACCGGAACCCTAGTCGTCGTAACCGACGGAGTGCTTCCATCCATTGAATGTTTGATAGCGAGGGTGCCTTATTGTTTGCCCTTTGCTATGTACTCGGTGTCATCTCTGATGCACCTCAGCGCCGCTTCAATATCTACTTGGGCTATTAAGGCCGCTCCTTTCGTGTCTGCTGAGATGCATCTGGAAAGTACCGTTCTTTTCTCCACTGCTTCAATTGCCTCTAGCTGAATAGTCAGATTGGCCCAAGTTTTTCTTGTTTAATCAGTTTCCAAGCCTGAGCCAACATTTCATCTCTATTTGTGAGGTCCACGGTAAAGCGTTGCTTCTTTATCGCTGCTGCTGCTGCCGCGAACATGCCTTTGTTGCTGGTAGTGTTCTCGTTGTTGTTGTTGTTGTTGCTGCTGCTGCTACCGTTGTTGTTGTTGTTGGTGTTGGTTTTGTTGTTGTTGCCGTTGTCACTTTTGCTATCGTTGTTGCTGTCTTTGTCATCGCTACTGCCGCTGATGTTGCCGTCTCTTTCGTTGCTGTTGTTGCTACCACTACTACTGCTGCTGTTGCTATTACTGCTACTACTGCTGTTACAGTCCCGTTTTTCTTCTGTACTGTTGCCAGTAATGGAGGAAAGAGAAGGAAAAACTTCAGCAGTCACCAGATTTGTGGAAGGGGCTATTTTCTTTTTCTCAACTCTTTCAAGACGGGTTCCGCTATCTTGTTCAGTAGTGTTTGATTAAATTAAATTAAACACCCACCGAACTTATTAGAGCAGTGGTTTTAAACCAGGGTTCCGCCAGTACAGTCTAGGGGTTCCGCAAGAAGTTACAAAAATGCTAAAATCGACAGTAATTTTTAATTCTCCTGTGCAGATATGTGTGCATAAGACAATTAAATTATTGCACAGGGGTTCCTCGAGCCAGTAGAATGCTTCCTTGGGGTTCCGCTCCAGCAAAAAGGTTGAAAAACACTGCTCTAGAGTGTTTAAACAACCGTAGAAAACCAGTAACAGGTTCCTTGTGTTTCTATTGACAATTTGGAATAAAATAAATAATGCAAAAAAGCACCAAACCGGTGTGAATAAATGCTTTAAGCAGCTGCATCAACCTGGAGCGTTTCAAAGCACATCTTATATATTCTGCAATGAATAATAATAAATAATAATAATGATAATAATAATAATAATAATATAATAATAATAATAATAATAATAATAATAATAATAATAATAATAATAATAATAATAATAATAATAATAATAATAATAATAATTTTTTTTTAGACATTCATTAGTACAACACCAAAAACTCCCCCCCCCCACCAAATATATGGCACACTAGGCATAACAACAACATGAACTTCCAACCTGTTGTCTCTTGAGGTCTCTGGGTGAGACTTGGAGCCAACTTGTACAAATATAAAGCAAAACTCAAACATATAATAATAATAATAATAATACTGTATAATAACAATGTACAACATTGAATATAAGACGGAAATGAGAGTAACCTTTTCTAGGGGGTTTTGTGTGTAGATCACGAATATAACATCTTTTTCTTTCTGTGACCCTCTACTTTCTCGTAAATTATCATTTTATTTACGTTAAATACCCTGATGGTTCCGTAGGAATTGAGTGCCAACAAGAGTGGCCCGAAATTGACAACTCTCAATGTTATGAATGGATATTGATATAATTTTAATGGAGTGTTCCTAAGGTATTTGTCAACCTAACTTATGAAAATTATAAAAGTACACTCAATATTTTTATAGTCATATGGATCCAAATCCGTGGTGAATCTGACAAAGAAACCTCACCTCATCACCCAACCCGAACTCAATGATCGTAGTTCGTGCTCTAACACTTACTAAGCAACAGTGTGAAGTCCTGGCCTCACGGCTGCAACAATGGAACCTGTTGGATAAAGATGTTCGAATTACAGTATTTAGGAAGCGTTCTGCAGATCTACAGCAATTCTTCACTTTGGAAAACAACTTGACTTATTGTAATGATATCAAAGAAGTATTCAATGTCCTTGAACTGACTTATGAACCGAATAAGTGGAAGTTATTTACAGATGCATCCCTTTACAGGAGGGAAAGGCAGTTTTCCTCTGCCTGGTTGCTATAGCAAAAGAAGTAGAGTGGTGGATGAGACCGAAAGAACTGAAGACAGACACTTTCCTCTTCGGCCGATACCGCATCGATTTTCTCAAGTTCCACTTGAAAAGAAAAGTGAGGGTAGAGAGGGAAGTACTGCCCCCAAATAATTTTGTTGAAAGGTGGGTGAATGTTGCGAAAATGGCTCGCATCGATGGACCTACTCTGAATATACATCTGTAAGCCAGAGCAGTTAAGGGGAAGAGAGATGCCTACATGGCGTACTCTTGGCAGTGGGGTGCCTGTTTGGCCCTGGGTGGAACTCTCTAATTAGGGAATTCAGTGGGGTGCCTGTTTGGCCCTGGGTGGAACTCTCCAATTAGGGAATTTTGTTGTTTTATTTTTGTTGTTGTTAACCGTTTTCTTGTTTTTGTTTTTATTGTTTACCCGTTTTCTGCTTTTTTTTTAAATGCCACTTGTCCATTATTTTTTGTTTTGTTCCTATATGCTTTTGTGTTCGGCCCTTCTTATGGCCAATAAAAAAGGATTATTATTATTATTATTATTATTATTATTATTATTATTATTATTATTATTATTATTATTATTATTAAGGCAGAGCTACCGTGATAAATGCTTAGCAGCATTTCCTCCGTCTTTACGTTCTGAGTTCAAATTCCACCGAGGTTGACTTTGTCTTTCATCATTTTGGGGTCGATAAATTAAGTACCAGTTGCGTACTGAGGTCGATCCAATCGACTGGCCCCCCCCTTAAATTCCAGGCCTTGTGCCTATAGTAGAAAGGCATCGCCTGGCACCTAGAATGTCGTCAGGTGCTCACAGCCCTCTACCAGTCGGGCAATGAGATCGATGGATGTTTCGCTTTAAAAATTTATAGAGGATTAGTGGCGGGAAAGTGCGACGACGTTCCCAGGGAGAATGGGCGCCAACGAGAACGAACTGGCTTGTCTGTTCCGGAGGACTTTCCGGTCGGGAATTATCATGGATAATTTCCAGATGTCTTTGGCCTGGCAGTGCTACCGGTTCGAGATAAACTTTACAGGCACGGATATGCTGTCAGACAGGCTTGTCCGAGGTGCGCGCAGAATGACGAAACCGTTCTGCACGTCCTCGTTCAGTGTCCAAGCATTACTGACTTGTGGGGTTATGTCGAACAGCAGTTGTTACGCGTGGGACGGACCCGTCTATCGGCCGAATCTATAGTGATGATGCCCCGTCGCCGTCCTTCAATCGGGTAGGCAAAACAGTTTTCCTTTGCCTGGTGGCTTTGGTGAAAGAGATTGTTTGGTTGACAAGGTTGAAAGGCATGAGGACAGATATATTTCTCTTTGGTAGATCTCTCATTGACTTCTTCAAGTTTCATTTGAAAAGGAAACTGAGAGTGGAGAGGGAAGTGTTGTCCTCGAGTGAGTTTATTGAAAGGTAGGTGAAAGTTGCGAAAATGGCAAGAGTAGATGGTAACTCTCTGTGAGTCAGAGAGAAGAAATTGGAGAGGGCACTTGCTCTTGGGGTTTCAGGGAAATCTCGAACAGTGGAGTTCCTCGATTTTTTCGAAATCTTTGTATGCTATGCATATGTCCCTTCCTTTTCAGTGTATACCGTGTATACTTACATATTTTTAATCATTTCATTATGTGTAAACCCCAACGCTTTATGTCAGTTTTTATATTATTGTCCCCCTCATCCTTTACCCTTGTGGTAAATAAATGAAATTGTGGTAAATGAATAAATAAATAATTATTATTATTGTTGTTGTTGTTGTTGCTGTTGTTGTTGCTGTTGTTGTTGTTGTTCTTGTTGTTGTTGTTGTTGTTATTATTATTATTATTGTTATTGTTGTTGTTGTTGTTGTTGTTATTATTATTATTATTGTTGTTGTTGTTATTATTATTATTATTATTATTATTATTATTATTATTGTTATTGTTATTATTATTATTGTTATTATTGCTATTATTATTATTATTGTTATTGTTATTATTATTATTGTTATTATTGTTATTATTATTATTATTATTATTATTATTATTATTATTATATTATTATTATTATTATTAGTATTATTATTATTATTATTATAAACAAAGAAAGCACTGCGGACATTAATAGAGAATAGCGCCACCCCATGTGAATGAGAGCATTCTGAAACCCTGGCTACATGGTACTCCAGCTATTGACCTCTCCCAACAATAATCTCGATGAAACAACAAAAGCAACAAGAGGTAGTAGTAACGGTGGTGGATGGAGGGTCCAGGTAGTCTACAGAGTAGTAGTAGTAGTAGTAGTAGTAGTAGTAGTAGTAGTAGTAGTAGTAGTAGAGTGAATGAGACAGAAGACTGGGAAAAAGAATTGGAAGAAGAAGAAGAAGAAGAAGAAGAAGAAGAAGAAGAAGAAGGAAGAGGAGGAGGAGGAAGAGGAAACGATGAACAAGAAAACGCATAATGTGATGAAGGCAAACAAAAGAATGGAGAAGAGGCAAAGGGGGGGGGGGCGTGGAAGCGAAGGAAGCATTGAAAGCGAGTTCAGTTCTAAGGATCGCCATCTTAATGTTTTATTCTATGAAATATTTAAATTAGATGTTTGGTCGTCAAAACTTAATTGGCTTCATTTAATTTCATTAGAAGCGTATGATTATTAAACGTGGTTAAATTTGATGCAGTTTCTTACAATAATTCGTTATTGATGCCTTTTATTTGATTATATATATATGTGTGTATATGTATATATATTTAAATATATCTATCTATCATATATTTATGTATATATATAGATCATATGTATATATATATATATATATAAATAAAAATATATATATCATATATATATCATATATGTATATATATATATATATATATATATATATATATATATATCACACATATATATATATATAAATATATGTATATATATAAATATATATATATATATATACATATATACATACATGTACACATACCTGTACACACACATGTGTGTGCATATGTACGTATGTATATCTGTGTATGTGTACATGCGTGGCTATATGGATATATACGTATATAATCGATATCAATATGTCTGTTCCACCCTTCTTTTCTCTATTTCTGTGTGTGTGTGAGCATGCGCGCGTTTATATATATATATGCACACACATATACATACATACACACGCAAAGACAGACAGACACACACACAGACATATAGACTAAAGGGTTTTAATCAAAAATTGCCGGGGAGATGATATCGACCCCAGCAATTAACTCATTCACGTGCTTATTTTATGTGTAATTGAAGGGGGGGAAACTCAGCAGACCTGTTTGAGCAGTGAATTATAGCACACACACACACACACACACACACACACACACACACACACACACACACACACACACACACACACACACACACACACATACACACACTCACACAGACACACACACACACGCGCGCGCGCAATCATACGTGCGTGCGCATTATGTAGGACACAAACTTGTGGGATTGAGAATAAAATGTTCCCACAGGTTTACAACTGCCGTGTCTACGCCTCCCAGAATAATTCCTCAAGCAGAAATATTAGAGGAACAACATAAATCTACCTAAAAACATATAAAATAGAATTGAAACTGTTAAGAAAAACCCATGAATCATAAAATATATGACAATAGCAATCATTTTGTGGATAAATAAATTTCTGAAAACTGTTAAATCGTTGAATGATGATGATAAGGATAATTCTTTCTACTATAGGGACAAGGCCTGAAATTTAGGGAGAGGGGGCAAGTCGATTACATCGACTCCAGTGTTCCACTGGAGGGGGAGGTGGTGGTGGTGGTTAGGATTAGGGTTAGGGTTAGGGTTATTGTTGTAGAGCTGAAAAAGAAGTAATTTCTACTCTTCTCCTCTGGAAGCCATCTGCTTGCGATACCAGAGGGCGCACACTCTCCTACCCTGATGTAATCTCCAGGGATACAGACATCCAGCAACAGGACCTCCGTAATGCCATGATGGACCGTGAAGTCTGGCGTAGCATGGTAAATTCCATTGTCTCGACCACGGTCGAACAATGATGATGATGTTCCACTGGTGCTTATTTCATCGACCTCGAAAAGATGAAAGGCAAAGTCGACTTCGGCGGAATTTGAACTCAGAACGTAAAGACGGGCGAAATGCCGCTAAGCATTTTTCCCGGCGTGTTAACGATTTTGTCGACTCGCCGCCTTCGGCATTACTTGGAGCTGTATGCAACATTGCGTAAAGTACTTTGTGTCTGAGGTCCTTGTTGTGGCTTGACAGACAGTACAAATCTCCGGTAGACACAATATCTTCAATCAACAGCATCGCAATATTGGATACTATGATGATGATGATGATGATAATGATTTTAAATTTTGGCACTAGGCCAGCATTTCTTTATGAACTTGCTGTATTGGAAGTTGAAGTAAGTACAGGTGAAGTGAACGCAGCAGTAAACTGCACTTTACACACGGTGCCAATTTGAAACATAACTATTGATGGGAGTATTTGTTACACCAACTCAGAGTTAAGTGTCAGAGTTGGAACTCATGATATGACACAGTTAAAATGATACGAACCATTCACCACATCAGGCGTGTTTTTGTTCTTTCGGTAAACAAATCTATTGTAGCTAACTTGCACGAAGATCGTAGTGATTTATAAAGAATTCACACAAAAAAATTTAACCGAAGAATTAACCAATACCCAATCGAAGTTCCATTTCAGAAGTTTTGGTGTAATATCTTTGAAGTATAAATTGATGGAACTGCAGAGGATGGAAGCAGATTCTTGTTAAAAAAAACAAAACAAAATTGACACACACTCACACGCACACATTCACAGAAACAACACACACACGAACACACGCAAAACCAATTTCTTAGATGAAAAATGTATTTAAAATATATGATAAAAATGGTGAATTTAAGAATATATATTCATACATAGATACATAATGCATGCATACATACATACATACATACATACATACATACATACATACATGTATGCATATGTACATATATGTGTGTGTGTATATATATATATACATACATATGCACATAAATACACACATATATACATACACACGCATGTATACGCGCACTCACACATATACACATACATATATTTCTCAAATATTTTCATAGCTTTATATTTTCATAAAATTATAATCTTTTATCACATATTTTCAAATATATTTTTTCACCAGAGGAAAATAATTTAATATTCATATATCTTTCTTAAAACCAGAGTAACACTGATATTTACCCCAACGATCGAATACGAAACACAAAAACTTGGCGGTTCACTTCTTACTGTTCCCATTCAGAACCCAACAGCATATTCAAACACCTTCGCGTTTTTTTTATGAAGGAAGTTATATATATATATATAGATATATATATATATATATATATATATATATATATAAGAAAAAAGGTTGGAAAATGCAATTTAAACGATGTTTATTTACTTAACCGGTTTCACTCTTTGGTAAAAGATTGTCAAAAGTTACATTTAAGGAAACATTGAATAATATGGGTTCAAAAAAAAGTTTTTTACATAATTGTCACATTGAGTATTATGCATTAAAAAAGGTTTTTACATAATTGTCACATTGAGTATTATGCATTCAAAAAGGTTTTTACATAATTGTCACATTGAGTATTATGCATTCAAAAAGGTTTTTACATAATTGTCACATGGATATTATGAATTCAAAAATGTTTTTTATACATAATTGTCACATTACATGTATAGATATAGTGTTGGTAACAGAGAAGTTCAATAGTGTGATGAGAATGGTTGGGAAAATTTGGCAGAAAAGGATAAAACAAATATATTATGGGAATTGGTTGCGTTAATTATTGGTTGTCGCAAATTGTCACATTACATGATATATATACAATCTTCGGTATATATATACAGCCTTTTGACAGCAAAAATTAGAATGGCTTTTTTATACATCTCAGAATATTTTAAGTACAAGGCGAGAATATGTTTTACTGACCTGTTGGGATTAGCAGAAAGGCTGAACTGAGAGAACAGAGGAAGTAGCCAATGTGGTGTATACTTCCCCTTATGCATGAATGATTTTGCGAAGGTGTTTGAATATGCTGTTGGGTTCTGAATGGGAACAGTAAGAAGTGAACCGCCATGTTTTTGTGTTTCGTATTCGATCGTTGGGGTAAATATCAGTGTTACTCTGGTTTTAAGAAAGATATATGAATATTAAATTATTTTCCTCTGGTGAAAAATGTCTGAGCAGGCACCACTAATATATATTATATATATATATATATATATATACTATATATATATATATATTAGTGGTGCCTGCTCAGACATTAACTGCCACCCGAAGAAACAGGACGTGAAACTAGGAGCAACCGTTAATGAAATTTTCAGCCGATAATAGAAATCATAAAACTCTGCCATACGTATTGATAACTCTTCTTCTCGCTCCTCGATGTTCGTGCAATTCTTTTGTGATTTATACGCACGCACACATACATACATACATACATACATACATACATACATACATACATACATACATACATACATACGTACGTACATACATACATACATACATACATACGTACATACATACATACATACATACGTACATACATACATACATACATACATACATACATACATACATACATACATACGTACGTACATACATACATACATACATACGTACATACATACATACATACATACGTACATACATACATATATACATACATACATACGTACATACATACATACATACATACATACGTACATACATACATACATACATACATACATACATACATACATACATACGTACATACATACATACATACATACGTACATACATACATACATACATACATACATACATACGTACGTACGTACGTACATACATACATAAATACGTACATACATACATACATACATACATACATACGTACATACATACATACATACGTACATACATACATACATACATACGTACATACATACATACATACATACATACATACATACGTACGTACGTACGTACGTACATACATACATAAATACGTACATACATACATACATACATACGTACGTACATACATACATACATACATACATACATACATACATACATACATACATACGTACATACATACATACATACATACGTCATACATACATACATACATACATACATAGTACGTACGTACGTACATACATACATACATACGTACATACATACATACATACATACATACATACATACATACATACATACATACATACATAGTGAATAGAAATTTTGTTTTTAACTTTAAAACAACAACAAAGTATTGTGCTTAATATGAGAGAATATTGTAGGCGGCAAGCTGGCAGAATCGTTGCTAAATGTTCAGCGGTATTTCGTCCGTCTTTACGTTTCGAGTTCAAATTCCGCCGGGGTCGACCTTGTCTTTCATCCTTTCGGAGACGACAAAATAAATACCAGTTGAACACTGGGGCCAATTTAATCGACTTACCCCTTCCCCAAAACTGCTGGTCTTGTGCAAAAATTTGAAACCAATATGAGAGACTATTGCGGTTCTAAAGGGATATAATATACATGGGCATTACCTAAGAAAAAAATAAACAACAAAACATTCATTTCGCTTTTCTCATCTAACAGGAGAGGTAAATATGAAACAGAATTTTATCTCTATGATGAAACTTTATAATGAAACTGTACTTAATGCTTGTTTGAAAGCTAAAGAGAATGAATTATTTACTGTCAGTCAAAAATGAATTTATTGAAAAACATTAATCTTTCTGCACAAACAAGGAGTCAAAGACACAGGAATCACCATTCTGGACCAATTAAACTATAAAGCAGAAGAGTTCCAATAATTTTCTCTGTCTCTATCTTTTGATTAATCGACAGACGTGTCTGACAATTTCATGCTGCTTATGTTTATTCGAAGAATTAATACTGACTTTGAAGTGACGGAAGATAGAGTTTCCGTGAGCAGCGTGTTTGAAAGAACTACCGGTGGAAATATTTTCAAAGGGGCAAAAAACACGCATCTAACACAGATATTTGGAAATGTTCTAAAGCGTATTACAATAAAACCGGTAAAAAGATCATACTGGGCGAAGGAAAAACATTTTCATTTGACGAATCTTCAAAGCTTTTGGGTATAGAATACAAAAACCTCGTGTATATCTCTTCATCATTTATCGTAAGGTATTTCGCGAAAAACATTTATTTGGTAGTGTGTCACTCAGTCAATGTCAGCCTCAAATATCTTTGAAAGAAATGTAAGGTGAATATAATGATTTATGGTACCACACTACTGCAGTAAGGTGGCTTAGTAATAGTAAAGTTATTTAATGTTCGGACGGACGTTGACATTTTCTGAATGAGAAATTATGCTCAGTCTCTATTGGCAGATGGTAAATGGCCGTGGAATTTGGTAATCTTGATTGACTTTATGATACATCTTAACAATTTCAACCTTCCATTATATGACAATTCTTAGTTTGTACTTGGCATATACTCCACAGTAAAAGCTTTTTGACATAAATTACCCCAATCTTTTCACTCTTAACTAACGACAAAGAACTTCAACCGTTTCCCTTGCCGTGAAAAACAGGACCAAGAAACAGAATTTTACAATTCCTTTTGAGTTCGTTTAAGACATTATTCATTCACTTGTCTGAAACTACAATTTCAACAACGTTTCTCAGATCCCGGTTAAGATTTATGGGATGTGGGGGTCGGAGAATTCAAAGATGAAGTACGTTAAATCTGTATACAAATCAGTTTTAATTGATTACCGCTTGCAGTCAATTTTGATTGGAGGGGAAGCAAAATTTGAACTCACAACTTGACAATACTTTCTTTATGCGCTAACGCATGCAACATTTCTCTAGGGAACTGAAAATCGTGATCTGAAGTGGGAGCACAGACCGACGCTATATATATATATATATTATATAGATATATATATATATATATATTATATATTATATATATATATGTGTATATATACACACATATTTATGTATATTCACCAAACCACACATTATACACATATAATATATACACAATACTTAATTAGCACATACACATGCACACATATCTATACAAACATACCACCTACTTAACACATATTGGCCTCAACTTTTGGCACAACGCCAGCAAATTCACAGGAGGTGATAAGTCGATTATATCGACTCTAGTATTCAACTTGTACTTATTATATCGATTCCCGAAAGGAATGAAAAGCAAAGTCAACCTCGGTGGAATTTGAACTCAGAACGTAAAGACGGACGAAATGCTGCTAAGCATTTTGTCAGGTGTGCTAACGATTCTGCCAGTTCGCCGCCTTACCTGCTTAACACATATTACTAAACATACAATGACGGTGCCTCAATAAACGGCGGCGCCCCATCTTGCCGCAGCTTTCGAGCTGAAACTAGTCAAAAAGTTAAAGATTATACGCATAAACATACAATCCATAACTAAACATGCGCACGCATGTACACATACGGAGAAATCAACACATCATATACACTCACACATATACACCATACAAGAAGGGAACCCGTACGGGGTAACTCCATCTGCAAGTAATAATAGTTGAATCTCCCTCATAACTTGTGTATCTTCACCACCACCGCTGCCGCGGTCACCCACCACCACCACCACCACCACTAACTCCATCATTATCATCATCATGATCACCATTATCATCAACAACAACACAATATATTGTATAACTATTTTCAGTCTAGCGGTTCACTATTTCTCACTGATGAGGGCAACAGTAATAACTGTACAACATGGAAAACAACTCGTTCTTTCACCAACGCTTATGTGTGTGTGTGTGTGTGTGTGTGTGTGATGTAAAGGTATTTAAAAACCTTTAAGCAATGCTGGTGAGAAGTTAGGCAAAATAAAAACTTGACCTGCCGATAATGACAGTTTTTCTCCGAACTCCTTGATTATTTCCTTTGTATATTTGATAAGGGGAATCTTTTCCGAAATATAATAGAACATTAAACAACCTATTTAAGGTAATGATATAATATCTCCTCCTTGTTTGTATTTAACATCACCTTAGATATTTTGGCAAGTTTCTTACTTGCGTTGCTTAAAGGTCTTCTTAAAAATATTTATCTCATTTACACATTGCAATGCTTCAAGCAACTTACAATGTGTGTGTGTCTGTGTCTGTGCGTTGTGTGTATATATATATTATATATATATATATATATATATATATATACATATACGCATATATAGTGCATATATATATAGGCTTTTGTGTATATGTGTATATACTATACCATATACGACGCAATGAAACGTTCTAGTCCTGTAGAAGCTCCTTCTATAAAATAAATTAATTTACTCTGCTATGTATTGAGTACCTTACTTACTGTGGTTAACCCCGACTCAACCCGGGACCTACATATATATATTATATATATATATATATATAATGCGTATATGTATATGTGCTTATATAATATGTATTTACACATATACAAAAGCCTATATATATATCTATATATGCGTATATATAATATATATATATATATATATATATATAATATATATATATATATATATATATATGTATATGCACACACACACATATAGATGCGCGCACACACTGATATACAACAAATGTCTCATTACTGAATCATCTGAAGAAAACATGACGGCAATCCACATCATTCCCACAACTACCGCAGTTGCCAATCCCACCGCCCACGACAACCCTAACGCCACCACCACAAATTGCACATAATGTAATAAAGGCACAATATTTTGTGAGTATCGGATGATAATATCGATAGCAACACTGGTGTTGGTGATGGTGGTGGTGGTGGTGGTGATAATGATGATGACACCAACGATATGATGATGATAATGATGATGATGATGATGATGATGATGACGATGATGATGAGAATGACGATAAGGATGGTGGTGATGATGATGATGATGATGATGATGATGATGATGACATTGGTGGTGGTGGTGATGATGGTGATGATGACGATAAGGACGATGATGATGATGATGTTGATGATGAAGAAGATGTTAGTGGCGATCGTCGTCGTTGGAGGTGGTGGTGCTGATGAAATCGATAATATGAGGAACCAAATGAAATTAATCGAATGCTCTAAAACAATATTGTTATTGAAACGAAGGATTCCATGCACGTTCTTTTTTTTTTCTATTTTAAACTCGTTTATTTAACAGAATACCTGAGTCGTTGTTGTTGTTGTTGTTGTTAATGCTGTTGTTATTGTTATTGTGGCTTTGTTTTGACTGTTGTTGTTGTTGTTTCATAATGAAGCCAGCAGCAGCTACGGAGGTGGTAATAAGTATGCACCATATTTAACTTAGAACAGAAGAACGCAGTATATTTTTAAGTGGGTGGATCGAGGTGAATTTAGGCGGAGGCTGTGTGGTAAGAAGCTTGCTTCCCAACCACATGGTTCCGGGTTCAGTCCCACTGCGTGGCATCTTGGGCAAGTGTCTTCTGCTATAGTCTCGGGCCGACCAAAACCTTGTGAGTGGATTTGGTAGACGGAAACTGAAAGAAGCCCGTCGTATATATATATATATATATATATATATATATATATATATATAATATATATATATATATTGTGATTGTTCTCCCACCATCGCTTGACAACCGATGTTGGTGTATTTACGTCTCCGTAAATTATCGATTCGGCAACAGGGGCGGATAGAACAAGTACTAGGCTTGTAGAGAGTAAGTCCTGGGGTCGATTTGTTCGACTAAA
>NC_043013.1:18441625-18461625 GCF_006345805.1 Octopus sinensis
GGAAGCTTTATGAAATAGACAAAAGACAAGGCAGGTGGAATACAAACAAACAATTGTATTAGTATGGCGCTCAGGAATATAAATAAAACAAGTCTTTTACGTTTCGAGCCTACGCTCTTTAACAGAAATATACACAGAAAAGAAACACGGAAAGAAACAAGGAGAGAAAAAAATGCGTGCAGAAGCTAGCGAATCAACATTCCAACCTTACAGGTAAATTCAGTATAATAATATTAGACCGAATTTCATAATATATAATATATATAGCTAATCTAAAGACGAACCACCACTCTCAAACACAGTCAGTGAAGAACCCGTCCAAAACCATGTTGAGAGACATATACCATACAAAATACTAATCTAAAATTTTAATAATATATAATATTGAACAGTATCTCATTCATATAATATATAATACTTTTAAATACTTTTAAAATCACAGCAAATACCACCATACAAAGAAACATTCATCAAAAAATATTAAGCTAAAATCAAATAAAGTATAAATTGAACAATAAAAATTAATACAATAATATCTATATATATAAAAGTGAAGTTGTGTGATTGTCTGTCTCCTACGATTTAGATTCCTAACTACTCCCACATTTTGCGGTGCAGTTTAACCAAAAGCGGGTATCTTATAGTCGTGATCCATATCGAGCCCTTCTGGGTATTAGCGCGCGTCTACGATGAGTCTACGATTTTAAAAATAATTTACCATCATTTTTTCCCCTTTTAATGCATTTTTTCGCTATTATATAAGGGAAGTAGCTCTCTAAAAAGGTCTACGATGAGTCTACGATTTAGAAAAAAATTTACTATCATTTTTTTCCATTTTAATGTATTTTTTCACTATTATATAAGGGAAGTAACTCTCTAAAAATGGTTATATAGTTATTTCCCTTACAAGCCCGAGCAACGCCGGGCGATACCGCTTGTAATGTATAAAAATATAAAAGGTTTTGGACAGGATCTTCATTGACTGAGTTGTGGAGTCGTGGTTCGTCTCTAAATTAGTTATATATATATAAATATATATATTACATACATATAAGGGGGATGACGACTAAGGGGACATCCATTATGCTAGAGGTAGACTGCATATGGTCTGACCACTAAGAAAACATTGTTCTCAAGAATTTTCTTGAAAAGAATCTTTTCTTAGTTGTCAGACCATATGGGATCTACCTTTAGCATAATGCATGTCCACTTAGTGGTCATCCCCCTTATATGTAATACATACATACATACATACATACATACATACATACATACATACATACATACATATATATATATTATATATATATATATATATATATATATATATATATATATATATATATATATATGTATATGTAAAAAATTTAGATTCAGATTAATATGGTACTTAAGTTGAGGCACCGGAATTTAGTACGGTATTATCCATACAATTTCAAAATAAGGTGATTAAAATCAAAATAAGCAACAAGGATATCCAGAGGTAATGCAGTACGATCGTTTCATGCAACTCCATTTTATTGAACAATGCAACCATTACATCAATTTAAATGCAGAGCAATCCTCAGCTACACAAAGACATAGAATTTAATTTAATTAAAACAAATGGACACATTAGTATAATTTTAATTAAAATTTCCAAGATTCTTGGAAATTTGGAAAATAATGATACAATACTTGCAATATAATAATTTCAAGCAGGTAGGGAGAAAATGAGACAAAAATCAGAAACTACTCATTTTAGTTAGTTTACTAATTTTGTCCCGCCCCTATACATATTATATTATATAATATTATTTATATTATATAATAATATTATATATTATTGCAAGGTGTCGAGCTGGCATAATAGTTAGTATTCCGGGCAAAATGCTTAGCAGCATTTCATTCTTCTTAACCTTCTTAGTTCAAATTCCGCCGAGGTCGACTTTGCCTTTCATCCTTTCGGGGTCGATTAAATTAGTACCAGTTACGCACTGGGGTCGATGTAATCGACTTAATCCGCCTGTCTGTCCTTGTTTGTCCTCTCTGTGTTTAGCCCCTTGTGGGTAGTAAAGAAACAGGTATTTCATCTGACGTTACGTTCTGAGTTCAAATTCCGCCGAGGTCGACTTTGCCTTTCATCCTTTCTGGGTCGATTAAATAAGTACCAGTTACGCATTGGGGTCAATGTAATCGACTTAATTCGTTTGTCTGTCTTTGTTTTTCCCCTCTGTGTTTAGCCCCTTTTAGGTAGTAAAGAAATAGGTATCAAGTTTACAAGTCATCCTACGCTAGGTCTCCGTTCCCACCCCTTTACAAAAGACAAGTTCACATCACTTAAGAACATTACGACGCGACATTTTTCTCATCTCAAATAGTCCTCCTTTATTCAACGTTATCCCGAAAGAAATTCAAGTAAAAAATAAAAAAAACTAAAAACCAAAAAACAAAACAAAGCAAAAAACCCACAACACTCAAGCGGTATCTAAAGAAATTCCTCCAAGAAATAACAGACAAAGAACCAACACAAGAAGCGTCTCAACCAAAAACAGCTCTTTGCTCGAATGGCCCATGGTATCCCGAAACATTACGTACAAGACCTCTCTAAGTGGTGGTAATAAGTTAGTGATGACCTGGGCCGATAATAGCCGGAAACAATGTAAGTGATCTAAGTTATCTATACATACACACATATATACATACATACATGCAAACATACACATACATATGCATACACACATATATATTTATATTGAACACATATATGTATATATACATATGTATATAATATTTACATGTGTATATAATATATATATGTATATACATACATACATATACTCTTTTACTCTTTTACTTGTTTCAGTCATTTGACTGCGGCCATGCTGGAGCACCGCCTTTAGTCGAGCAAATCGACCCCGGGACTTATTCTTTGTAAGCCCAGTACTTATTCTATCGGTCTCTTTTGCCGAACCGCTAAGTGACGGGGACGTAAACACACCAGCATCGGTTGTCAAGCAATGCTAGGGGGACAAACACAGACACACAAACACACACACACATATATATATACATATATACGACAGGCTTCTTTCAGTTTCCGTCTACCAAGTCCACTCACAAGGCATTGGTCGGCCCGGGGCTATAGCAGAAGACACTTGCCCAAGATGCCACGCAGTGGGACTGAACCCGGAACCATGTGGTTGGTTAGCAAGCTACTTACCACACAGCCACTCCTGCGCCTACATTGCGTATTTATATTGTTATTAATTACGTAATATAGTTTTATCTACCTAGAGTTCTCTTAAAAACGAATTTTATCTATTCGTCGAATGCATGTTATTATAGCGAAGTACTCGCCAAGGCTAGATATCCTAACAAAATTATTTATAAACTCCATTCGGGTATTTCAATCGAAAACAAGACACAGATTTTAAACAAAGCGACTTGTTCAGTCAATGATATCATTATTGCTTCATTCCAGTATCTCCTGACATCTTGTGTGTAGAGCCTTTGTTTCCTGCTCAAATGATTTCTTGCCTTTACGTGTGAAAACTTTTGCATGGAGATTTATATATCCTCTTCAAAGTTGAATGTTCGACCATTCAATGAATTTTGAAGAGACTGAAACAGGTAGAGATCTGAAGGTGCAAGGTCGGGTGGCGGATGTGGAGGGTGCAGCACACACACACACACATTCACACACAATGGGTTTCCACACAATTCCCATGTACCAAATCCACTCACAAGACAGTGGTCGCCCCCGGGCTATGATAGAAGACAAATGCCCAAGGTTACGAGCTGTTGAGCTGAACCTGAAGCGATGCGGGCTTCTTAACTACATAGCTGAGCCTATGTATGTATGTATGTATGTATGTATGTATGTATGTATGTATGTATGTATGTATGTATGTATGTATACATGTATGTACGTACGTACGTACGTATGTATGTATGCATGTATGTATGCATATATGCATACATGCATATATGTAAGTGTGTGTGTGTGTGTGTGCGTGTGTGTATGTGTCTGTGTATGTGTGTTTGGGAGTGCTTGGATGTGTGTATGTGTATGTGTGTGTGTGTATGTATGTGTGCGTTTGAGGGGTAATTGGATGTGTGTATGTGTGTGTGTGTGTGTGTGTGTGTGTGCAATCAAATAGCTCACCTCATATCTTAAACAATGTGTTCATTCTATGGTGGCGAACTGGCAGAATCGTTAGCACGCCAGACAAAATGCTTACGCGGTATTTCGCCTGTCTTTATGTTCTGAGTTCAAATGCCACCGGGGGACGACTTTGCCTTTCATCCTTTCGGGTTCAATAAATTAAGTACCAGTGAAACACTGGAGTCGGTGTAATCGACTGCCCCCCCTCCCAAAAAATTCAGGCCTTGTGCCTATAGTGGAAATGAATATCTGTTCATTCCAAAAAAATGCGAACGCCACTTCACATCATCAAACAACCTTTGAAAGCCCTATCAATTGTTATCAGGTGTATTGATGTAACACCTAACAAAGGCTGTACTTCTCTCTGTATACTATAATTGGCTAATCCCCACACGCACACACATACCTACACACACACACACGCACACATGCCCACACAATAACGCGGATGTCGTTAAGTAGTCTTAGGTGTGGTCATTAGGTGATTAGAACAATGGGTCTGTGGATTCCATGTCAATTGTAGGCCGGTGTGAATGGATTTCATATCTCTGTAGGTCTGCCTGAGCGAAGTCGAAACACAGTTGTACAGCGACAATGGTAACAAACAACAACAACAACAACGACGACAATAACAACAGAAACGATAACAACAGCAATGACACACATAGTCATCTACGCTCGCCTTGTCACGTGCTCTATAATAAGCTTCATTTCCACGAAAGACAACCAGGCAGGTCAACTTTTCCGAGAAACGCACCCAATCCATGCGATATGATTCATTATCAGGCGGGCAAGCATTACTAAAAGACAAAAACAAAACAAAACACACAAAAACCTCCTAAAAACAAAACAAAGGAACAAAATAATTTTTCGTTGGTGTGCCATTCGGAGAGTCCTTTGAGTCGAAATTTGCCTATGTCTGTAACTGAGTATTCCGCAGACAATTGCAGTTTCAATTTAGGCAGAATCAACATGACGACTTAGTGCTCCAACAAGTGCAGAGCTAATTATGGTATTCTCAATTGACGGGAACTTACTTGAACTTGTACTTGAGACGGCGTTCACGCAGGGCGGGTTGAGCCGGCTTCTTCTCTGGTCCTGACGGCATCACGAACCATGGCGGCCCACGCTCGACGGTCCTGTGCGAGGTCACTAGAGATAGCGAGCCATTCGCGGTTCCATCTGCGCAGACCGACCACCTGCGAACCTGAGAGTTCGGAGAGGTCCTCCTTTATCGTCGTTGCCCAGGTCTTCAGCCGCCCGTGCGTTTGCGCCATTTGGGAATTGGAGGTGGGAACAGGACATCGCGAATCAGCTCACCCTCTGGACACCGGGCCTCATGACCGAACCACCTTAAGCTTCTTCGATGAATTTTTTTACTGGTAACCATTCCATCATTCCTCTCATCAACCAGCTGAGGAAACTCTACTCTTTTGAAAGCTAAAAACAACTAAATCTTCAAATCACATCCACACACACACACACACACACACACACACACACACACACACACACACACCACACACACACACACACACACAGACTCTCTCTCTCTTTCTAACCTCTCTCTTTCTCTTTCCTTTCAAACACTTCCTTACATACACACATGCACACGCCCATTTTATTGCACATATCCACTTCACACATAGAGATACACACATGCGTTGACTCACTCTGTACAACCTCAAATACACACTCACATCTCGACTACATACACACAAAACAGAATACCTCTCTACTACCCACTCACACACGTACTCAGAGACATACGCAGTTAAGCATATACTTACAGACATTCACACACGCAATTACGGGCCATAAAAGAGCTTTTATGCAGTTGTTCGATTTCCTAGAAATAGCGGCCAAATCTCTCACAAATTTTATTTTGCCGTCATAAAAAATGACATTGGCGCTGATGTGGTGCTAGGTTCTCTACATATTGGAAAATTTCAGGATAGCCATGGCTGGAGTGCCTTTGATCGCAGGTCTGCCCTATCAGGTCTGACCTGGGTTAAACAGCACATGGACACATGACCTGATTGCTGTCAGCTGACACTACATTAATTGTGATAATTATTGAATATTGTAAATTAATTAGTGCATCTAAGGGGTTACTCTATCTGCTAGAAATAGTAGTTAAATTTACCTTGACTCACACCAGATCATTTTAAAAAAGGATATCTAAAACTAAACTTTACAAGAAAAGAGGACTGGCCATGGTTGGAACACTTTTGATCAGGAATGACCCAACTGGGTCATTCTTGATCAGTCGATGTTTACACAAAAGAAGGCGACGAGCTGGCAAAAGCGTTAACATCCCGGCCAAAATGCTTAGCGACATTTCGTCCGTCTTTAAGTTCTGAGTCCAAACTCCGCCGAGGTATATTTTGCCTTTCATTCTTTCGGAGTTCGATAAAATAAGTACCAGTCAAGTACAGGGGTTTATGCAATCAACTTATCCCCTCCCACCAAAATTTCAGGCATTGTGCCTATGGAAGAAAGGATATTTACACAAAAGAGGGCGGTGGGTAGCAAAATCATTAATGCACCCGAAAAAATGCTTAGCAACATTTTTCCGGCTTTACGTTCTGAGTTCAAATTTCGCCAAGGTCAACTTTAGCCTCTCATTCTTTCGGGGTCGATGATGTAAGGACGAGTTGAGCACTGCTGAGCAGCGTTTCTTTTGGTTTTACGTTCAAATTCCACCGAGGTCAACTTTGTTTTTCAATCTTTCAGGATCGATAAAGTAAGTACCAATCAATAACAGGGGTTGATGTAATTCGTTTCCGCTTCCCCTCAAAACCAATGGCCTTGTGCCGAAATTTGAAAGACATTTACACAAAAGTTAACTCTACATTCTTGTGGTAGTCATTCAAGAATTGGTGGGCTGAGTCTTCAATGGTTTGGCTGGGAACACAGAGCTTAAGACAGGGTAGTGCAGCCCTTGTCACGTGATACCCACCGGCAAACTTTCAGCCAAGAGACAAACACACACGCACACACACAATTTGAAATGTATTTAGACAAACGTTTACTCCACATACTCATGGCAGCTATTCAAGGGTAGGCGGACTGAGCCAATAAGTCTTAAATGGCTCGGTTGTGGACACACCTTAATACTATGCAGTGCTCGTCACGCGATACCCACCGCAAACTTTCAGTCAACCAACCAACACACACACACACACACACACACACACACACACACACACACACACACACACACACACACACAAATGCTGTTCAGTCAGATGGGACCTTTTAACACCAAAACAAATGAATACTGTATCATATTGTTTGTCTTTTGACTCTACCAAGTATAATTCTCTCTCCGTCTTCTCTCATCCGTTCACCCACCATCTTCTCTCTGGCAATGATTAAATTCTCGGCGTATGGTTTTACATGCTATTCTATATTTTATGTGGCATCACACAAAAGGCCATATTTAATAACCACAAGAGTAAAAACAAAACATAAACAACAAAAACAAATTAACGTTGTGAATAAATCAAACGAAAACCTGGAAATCCAATAAAAAAGAAAATGTTGATTTATAAAGTAACGAGTAATGCATACTTGTTATGGATTATGTGAGAGAATTGTTTTTGGAAATACATCTCTGGCGAGTAGCCTTTAATTTACGTTCGTCATCGGCGGATTAATTCATTAAAACCGTTCTGATTTGGAAGGATATTCTTTAGTGAAAGAATTAATTAACTTTTGGTAATTTAAACCCTACCAAGAATAAAACAAACAGAATTAATATAAAAAAATCACAAACATTCATGTCTTTTTAATTGGTATTTTTAATATTAAAAACATTTGATTCGCTTTATATTACTTTTTTTTTATTTTGATCGCATGACAGATTCTAGAGAAGAGACTTTTGTTAAAAAATAATTTTTAATTTTGGCACAAAACCACACATGTACTTTTGAATAGAGACTATAGACGATTAGATAGACCCAGTCCAGTAGATAACTGGTAATATTTTATTGACGACAAGGCGGCGAGCTGGCAGAATCGGTAACGCGACAATGCTTAGCGAGACTTCGTTCTGAGTTCTGAGTTCTCTTCGTTCTGAGTTCAAATTCCACCGAGGTTGACTCTGTCCTTCATCCTTTTGGGGTTTGGGATTGTACTTACATCATCTCGTACTTACATCATCGACCCGAAGTCTTGAAGCGGGTCAGGTCCGTTCACCTTCCTAAAAAGGTGGAAGACCGCATGGATTTGTCCAACTGGCGGCCATTGACGATATGCTCCGCTGCATATCGTCTTTTCAGAAAGATAATGGCCAAAGGGATGCTTCAAGTAGTTCCCCTGAATCCGGCCCAGTGCGGATTCATCAAAGAAGATGGTTGCAGCGAGAACTCGTTTCTCCTGCGCCTACTCGCATGAAGAGCTATGGGGAGGCCAGCGCGGTCAATGATCCAGTGGTTGGAAGTGGCCTATGTAGATCTGGTCAAGGCTTCGATACAGTTTCGCATTCATTTGTGTTTGCGAGCCTGAAAAAACTTGGTTACCATGAGAGCATTTGATCACGCTCGTGAAAAGACTATGAAGGTTACACTACCAGATTCTCGGCCGGAGGTACGGTGAGTGACCCTATATAGATTAAGCGGGTCATTCGACAGTGGGAGCGCTCTCGCCTATCCTGTTTAACATAGCGAACGATCCGTTGCTGGGCATTTTCCCCAGTGACTACAGTTTGCATGTTGACGGGGTGGTGGTTGCGGGCTTGGCGTACGCAAATGATGATCGATGGGGTTTCTCTAAAGGGTGTCGAACCGGGGGATAAAATATCTTACTCAGGGGTCCAGATTGACCCATGGATGAATTCGGTTTCGTCTCGAGACGGGGAAAACACAGTGGAGCAGGTGTCATGGTGTATCGATAAAATATGCCGGGCCCCAGTGAAGCTCTGACAAAAAATCCTCCTTTCGCAGCAGTACTACCAGCCTAGGTTATTTTATAGCCTAACGCAGGTGATGCCTACGGAGAGAATTCTCTAGAGGCTTGACACTGCCACCCGCGTGGGGGCCCGTAGGGTGCTCCATCTCCCGGAGATGACATTCAACCACTTCCTGTACAGCAGCAGGTGTGATGGTGGGTTGAATCTTTGCCAATTGGCGAGGACGATTCCCCAATAAGCCGGCGGAAGTTTATGGACTCCCTGTGGGCGCTTGCGGGGCATGGTACCAACCCGCAGAGGAAGCACTACAGGCCATAGGCATCCGTGACAGGCCATTTCGGCGGCTACTATCCAAAATCGCGATGCTCTGCACTCTTAATATGCTGAGGGATTAGCCCTCGGTGGGTCGATGCCGACCGATTCCTCCAAGTTCATATAGATAACAGGACGCCCTGCACTACCATCACAGAGCAAGGTAGGGTTAGGGAGGTGGCACCGACCACGGTAAAATACTGGGACCGGCTATGTCCTACCACGACGTGTGTCCTCAGTGACTTGGGTTGGTAGATCTCGGATTTTACATTGCTCCGCTCATGAGCGTGTGCTATTGACGGGCCATGGTGGGACTACCCACGTTAAATAATAAGGAAATTATATCACTTATATTAGTATATAAACAAAATCATCAAACGCCTCGTGATCTAATTAGTGACGCGCATGAACGGATCAATTTAATTCACTGTAAGACAGCGTTTTTTTAATATTGCGGAATAAAGTTTCCTGATTGTCTTTTTTCTATCTCTTATACACCGGGCTACATTCCAGTGACATACCAATGAAACACTTTTCTGTAATCTGTTGTGTCTGGGGGGAGTCATTTTCTTTTTGTGCCTTATTATTTAACACACTCACCGGTAAAATTTCCACTTTTTTTCTTATTTTTATTGTTCTAAAATTAAGGCACAAAAAGAAAATGACTCTCCTCAGACACAACAGAATATGCTTCAACACACGAACTCATATAAAGAATCTTGCAAACCAAATCCAAAAACTTTTCTGTAAATTATGAATGCAATCCAACATAAGTTAAATTACGTTGATTCCTGTGTCCGTTCATATTTGTTGAGTGTTTTTCAAGAAACGGAAGGCTGAAGAAAAGTGGTTTTAATTTATTTACGTCAATTGCATTTTCTTTCAGCTAAAGTATTCCCCATCTCCAGACTTTGTGAAAAATGGATACTTTTTAATGAAATTTTCTACAAATGCGTTCCGGATGGTGTAGATTATCATTATGACGTATTTTGATATGAAAATGTTTTGTGAGGGACGGGAGAGGAGTTTCGGACAAGTCTCACGCCACGTCTTGTTTTTCTCATAATCTTCATGTCTTGATGATTTAGATTACAAGTAGGTGGAAAAAATTACCTTTGAGAATTATTCCACCATTTCCCTTCTGGAATTTGTCAATTAAATATTTCTAATAAAATGAAATTTTCCTTAGATACCGGAATAATTAAAACAAAATCTGAAACGAATTTGTTAGTTTGGATGTTTGATATGTTATAACCCTTAAATATACCCACATAATTCATGCAATTTTTATCATAATAAAAAAAACCCACATAGAGGACACTTTCGAGTTTGTTTAAAAGAACGAGATTAACGTGGCTAATTTAAGTCAATATAATACCTGATTTCTTCATAAATTGCAGCGCTGTGCTTGCTATTATTGTAAATTTATTTTTGAGCGAATGCTTTTAAACAAATAAAGGATATAAAAGGAAATTTCACGTTGAAAAATTACACAAATTGAGAATCAAGTGGGTAAATATCATTTAGCGACTAGCAGAAAACCACCCGGGAGCAATCTTTCTGCTTGTAACAAAAAGAAGAAGAAGAAGAAGAAGAAGAAGAAGAAGAAGAAGAGAAGAAGAAGAAGAAGAAGAAAACAACAACAACAACAACAACAACAACAACAACAATAATAATAATAATAATAATAATAATAATAATAATAATAATAATAATAATAACCCTAACTATAAAGTCGATCTATTGATCAACATGAGTATTCTTTGTGCTCATAATATCTTGGCAAAAGTATTTGACAAGCTCAGAAAATATAAAGATTTGCTCATTGAAATAAAAAAAAAAATGTGGCATCTCAAGGCGGTTACAATACCAGTGAATGGATAAGAAACTAGAAAATAATAAACCAAACATAACATTGATAAACAAGGTAAAGTGAAGTTGTTTACTTATTGACCCATCATGTCCGTTTGATTCCAGGATTGTAAAGAAAGAATATGAAAAATTGGAAAATACAATCACCACCAAAATTTGAAATTGCGAGAATTTGGAATTTGAAAACAGTAAATGTTGTGCATTAGGAATTGTCAATAAGGATATAGATAAATGGTTGAAGGAGATTGGAGAAGCATGTCCTGTGGAGCTTCTACAGAACGTTTACCTCTTAGGGAGAGGAAAGATTATCAGAAGAGTTTTGCACACTTGAAAGATTATTGAAAGCTTAAGGATACCTAAGAGTACAGGTAGTAACCCGATACTCCCATAAATTATACAAGGAATAAGAACAAACCTTAGTAAAATCTACTACTACTACTACTACTACTACTACTATACTACTACTACTACTACTACTACTACTAATGATAATCGACCCCCGTGTTCAACTGGTACTTATGGTATCGACCCCGAATGGATGAAAGGTAAAGTCAACCTCAGCGGAATTTGAACTCAGAACGTAGCGAAGAGCGAAACACCGCTAAGCATTTTGTCCGGCGTGCTAATGATTCTGGTACTGATGCAGTACCAGACAGTGGCTCTCATGGCTTCTGATCTTAGCTGACTGGAAGTGTTAACATGTACATTGTTTTGTCTTGGTATAAAAGATGGGCTTAATATTCTGCTCACTACCATAGATTTGCTTGTTAGTTGTTTGACCTTAACCATTTGAGCATGTCCGTTTGTGGCTGACGATATGTGCATCTCCGATCACGTGCAGAAGTAGTGGGGGAGCATCATAGCCATGTGTTGAGAGGAATTCTTTAGAGTTTGGATAATTCACCTCTGGAAACATGGGTGTTTCGTTCAACATCCTTAAACAACCCTTATTCGGGACGTTTTGAGCGGGATGGACTACTCGACCTGAAGAAAATTGGAACTGGGTCCCACCCGCAAGGTCATGCGTTGTTCATCTTGATATGAGATTACCATGTCGCGCACATATGGTTGTGATGCATGTGCCTGGTGTACCCTTATCAGACGGGTAGTCATGATGGGTATACTAGGCTTCGTATATTTTACCCCAGTGTCACTTTGATGGCATGCACTGCTCTCTCACCCAATAATAATAATAATAATAATATAATAATAATAATAATAATAATAATGATAATGATGATGATGATGATGATGATGATGATGATAATTATAACTAAAACAATGATAAAAATAATCAACCAGCTCTTGTATATGGATGATTTTAAACTGTATGCTGCAAATGTAAACAACTAGAAACCTTACTACAGACTGTACATGGATTTACCAAAGAAATAAACAAGAAATTTGGTTTAGAAAAATGTGCCAAAGCAACTGTGAAAAGAGGAAAACTAATTAAGAGTAACAGCATCACACTAAATAAAGCAAATGAAATAAGAGAATTAGACCAAAGCCAGACATACAGATACTCAGGAATCAATGAACTAGATACGATACAACATACACAAATGAAAGAGATGATAAGAAAGGAATATTATAGACAAGTAAGATTAATACTGAAAACAGAACTCAATGTGAAAAACAAGATAATAGGTATCAACACTCTAGCTGTCACAGTTATAAGTTACAGCCACAATATTCTTAACTGGACTCTAAATGAACTAATCAAAATAGAGAGTAAAACGAGAAAAATAATGACAGGATTCAGGATGAAAGGGTATACATACAGCGACATATACACCGTATTGGTAGAGGTCTTATTTTGCTAGAAAGCTATTACAAAATAACCACTATAGAATTACAGAAATACCTACTTCAGAAGCAAGGAAAAGTGATATAAATAGCCACAAAACACGAACAAAACAAAAAACTGTTTTCAGCTTTAACGAAGCTAACAAATACAAAAAATAAATCACAGTACCTAATAACTATGAAAAAGAAAATAAATGCTGTAAAACAACAGAAATCTAAACTAAAACTGGAACAGCAACGGATCATAATAAAACGAAGGCAAAAATTCCCTTACATGGGAAATATTGGGTTAAACTAAACAGAAAAGAAATGAACAAAGCAAAATTCCAGCGATGGCGAAGAAGCTCAGAATTCGAAGCAAAGACTGAAGGATTTTTAAATGCAGCACAAGATTAAAACCTTTCCACCAGAAATTACCAAAAATACACAGTGAAGAGAAATACAAGTAACTGCAGAATATGTGGTGATGGAGAAGAAACAATAAATCGTATTGTCTTTGGATGTCCAGTCCTGGCTAAGAAGAAATATATTCGCTGGCTCGACAGAGTTGGAACTTATATACACTGGAAACTATGCCAACACTATGAAATAACAACATAAAAAAGATGGTATAGGCAGATGCCTGAAAAGGTCACCGAAAATTAGAAAGCAATCATACTCTGGGATATGCCAATACACACATATAAAGAAATTAAGGCCTACAGGCTGGATATAGTTGTCAGAGATCACCAAGTAAACAAATTCTTTATAATCGATATTGCCAACAGGTGACAAAGATTTGGAAATAGAGTTAACTCTAATGTGGAGCCTAAAAGCAGAAACAATTCCTATTAGGTATATTAAAATAACATTGAGACAAAATGCATAACAAAAACTCCAGGACTTACAGGTATATATAACATGCAGAAAATAGCACTACTAGGTACCGCACACATCCTACGTAAAGCACTTTCAATACAGTGAAAACAAGAGCACCACAACAAACCACAGCACATCCTCAAGGCACACATACCTGCGTTCGGTAGTGCAGTGAAAGCACGTGATAAAAATAAGACTACTGAATAAAAATAACAATGATGATGATGATGATTTCTTTTAAAGGTGACAAGGGCGCAAGACACCTTGAACTACATCAAAAGATGAAATACGAGTGACGTTCGCGCCGATCAAAAGTATAATAATGATAATGGAGACGGTAATGATGATGATGATGATGAGGATGAAGATGATAATAATAGTAATAATAATAATAATAATAATAATAATAATAATAACAATAATAATGATGATGATCATGATGATTTTAATTTTAATTGATAAATTCTGTTTCTAAAGATAAAAATGGAATTTATTCCCTTGGTTGGCAGAGTAACAAATGATAATGTTTTATAATTAAACAACCCTAGAAATCTCTTTTGAAGATGGCGCTTGTATTTCTGTATATCACTTCTGCCTTTTAGCTCTGTTTCCGTTTCTTCATTTGAATTTCGTGTTTCACGGGTAATGTTTCAAAATTTTGTTGTTAAAGGCAGCTGAAGATTTGACTGTATGTTCTAATTAATAGTGTTCAAAGGAACCTTTTCTTGGTTACCCAACCTTCCAGAAAAAAAGCCTCAATACACTCTCGGCTTAAAAGACTATAAGGTGATACGCAATATTTGAAAAAAAAAAAGACGAACTGATCACGGCTAGGACTACTTTAAACATTGATCCTACCATTGCGAGTTGACACTCTAGACAACTGCCACACACACACACACACACACAAATACACACACACACTTTATCTTTTACTTCAGTCAGTGAATTGCAAGCATGCTGGAATACCGTCCTGGGAGGGTTTAGTCGAGCAAATCGACCCCAGGCTTTTTTTTGCTTAAAGCCTGACACCTCTTCTATCGGTCTCTCTTGGCGAACCGCTAATTTGTGGTGACGTAAACAAATCAGGTGATGAGGGACAAACGCAAACACACATACATCGATATACGTATATGCATATATATATATCATCCTGAAGAATTCCTAGTCGAATGAATCGACCACATTACTTATTTTTTGCTAAAGCCTGACACCTCTTCTATCGGTCTCTCTTGGCGAACCGCTAATTTGTGGTGACGTAAACAAATCAGGTGATGAGGGACAAACGCAAACACACATACATCGATATACGTATATGCATATATATATATCATCCTGAAGAATTCCTAGTCGAATGAATCGACCACATTACTTATTTTTTGCTAAAGCCAGGTACTTATTTCGTAGGTCTCTTTGCCGAACCTCTAAGTTACGGGGACGTTAACACATCAACATGTGTGTGTGTGTGTGTGTGTGTATCTGTCCCCTTGAACACTTGTAAGACATGAAAAAAAGTTGATTGTGAGTAAATACTTGTGTCTAAACTGGAGTTTTCTATTGCTTTTCCTTATTAAAATATTGCGTAATAAAATCATGGCTACAACAGGTATTAATCTACAGGGTGATTCAAAAGTCACCATATATAGGAAAATTTTATTTTTTCTTAAGAAACAGTTACATAAAAAAATCTGTTTCTTATAAAAGCAATAAATTGTTCTTATGTATGGCGACTTTTGAATCACCCTGTAAGTATTATTTGAATATAAATAACAGAAATCATAAGCTTTAGCACCATTTATTGCCAGCTTGCTTTTGTTTTAGTTTGATATATTTTCTTATTACAAACAAAAGGGGAAAAAACGAACGACTATGACACTGGAATATATAAATATTATTTGTGATAATAACAAATGTTACTCAATGAAATTCAATGAAATTCAAATAATAATATAATAATAATAATAATATAATAATAATAATTTCTGCTAAAGGCATACGGCCTAAAATTTGGTGGGAGGGGATTAGTCGATTATATCGATCCCGGTGTTCTACTGGTACTTGATTTATCGACCCCGAAAGGATGAAAGGCAAAGTCAACCTTGGCAGAATTTGAACTCAGAACGTAGCGGCTAAGCATTTTGCACAGCGTACTAACGATTCTGCCAGCTCGTCGCCTTCTTAATAATAATAATAATAATAATAATAATAATAATAATAATAATAATAATAATAATAATAATAATAATAATGATGATGATAATAATAATAATGGCTTCAAATTTTGCCACAGGGGCAGCAATTTTGGGGGAGGGGATGAGTCGATTGCATTGACCCCAGTGTCCAACTGGTACTTATTTTATCGACCTCGAAAGGATGAAAGGTAAAGTCGACCTCGGCGGAATTTGAACTCAGAATGTAGCGACGGAGGAAAGGCTGCTAAGCATTTTGTTCAGTATGTTAACGAACCTGCCAGCTGAAGGCGTTTATAATAATAATAATAATGGTTTCAAACACCCTCTCGGACCTCTCAGTATTGGCCCAAGGGAGAGACAGGATATGCACGGGAAGAAGAGTGGTTGGTACTTATTATATATACCTTTGTTTTAAATTTTGGTACAATGAAATCAATTTGGACGAAAGGTACACTAGTACACAGTGAATGAAAAAGAATTAGTGACAGAACAGGAGGAGGTGAGAGACAGCAAAACGCCAGAAAATTCGGAGGAGGGGGTAAGTAAAGCCTAGTGCTCCCCCCAAATTTCAGGCCTTGTGCCTATTGTAGAAAGGATTATTTTGTATAATGCGTGTGTTTAATTGGCAAAAGATGACCAACCCCAAGCAAAACAACATCTGTTTCAACACACGATTTCACATCAAGAATCTTGCAAACCAAATACATAAACCTGAAATTTTTTCTCTTTAAATCCAAAATCGATGAAGCATATCCAGCTGTAATTTTCTTTTCTTAAATGTGACTCCATATATTTACTATAGAGATCAATTCAAGAGCTGGTAATACCATTAGCTTTAAGACAGCTGTTCGTGCTCTTTTTAGAACGGTAGGGTGCTCCATTCTGTTCGAATACAGTGCATTTATGGATGATCACGGGAGTAAGTAACTTCTTGAGAATACCTAAATACCACCCAGGGATTCTGATTGTGCTGTGAAAAATTCTCGATACGTAAAAATCTTCCCTTTGTTTCTAGTAAAACATAACTAGCAGATAATTTATTCGTATCTTCACGTCAAAATCATATTGAGAAAATATTAAATTTCATCAGTGTACTTAGACAATACGGACATACGTATGTGTATGTATATACATAAGTTACAGTGTTTACAAAATGTTTACATTTTAAACTTTTGCCTGTATTTCAAAATGGCTTTCATAATCTTGCAAACTGCCGCAATATTTATATACCTCTCTCTAAGTCATTAGAAAAAAAAAACCCAAATAACATCGGTTCACTCGTCAAAACTGGTTTTCATTTTCGTTTCATAAATTTATTTATCTATTTACCTGTTTATTCATTCTACCATGCATTGAAATGAATGGCAGGTCTAGAAAGGTGTTCTACAATCTTAAATATGAAACGTTATATCTATCAAATATTTAATATTCATTTCTCTTGTTATCTCCAATTATATATATATATATATATATATATATATATATATATATATATATATATATATATATATATATATATATAATATATATATATATATATATATATATATATATATATATATATATATTATATATATACTAAGCAATAAAGGGTTTAGCAACGAATTGCCTTACCACATACCGAATTTAGAAATAGCAGTCAAAGAGTTATAGCTATTTCTTCTACTAAAAAGGGAGATCTCAGTAAAAACAGCAATTGGAAGGCAGACACAAACAGGTAAGAGAGAATGAATTGACGGTAATCTATCATACAATTTTAAGTTATCTACGGACGCACGTTTCGAAATCAAGTTTTTAGGAAAGCATAAGAATTAAATATTAAATAATTCTACCTTAATTCTACCTTACCAAAACTTCTTTTCTCTTCAGCGTAGAATACTATAATCATAAATGATTATATATTGAATTTTGAGATACTAGAAGGCACCAACTCAACTCAGTATCAGAGCGAGCTAGAATCCGCAACTAGTATCACCAAATTCAATGTGTGAATGAAAAGATTGTGTCACCAGCCCCTTCCCACCCGCGTGTAGCCAAAACATATATATATATATATATATCTATATATATATAGACTTGACTCAGGTTATGGTTTATAATTCACTATAAATGCTACCTGTTAAGGTTTCACCAAGGGGAAGGGCAGATCTATTAATTTCAACTATACACAAATATACATGTACACACACACACACCACACACACACACACACACACACACACACATATATATATTTATATGTATATATGTATATATATATATATTATATGTATATATGTATATATATATATATATATATATATATATATATATATATAATATATATATATATATAATATATATATCTATATATATACGGGAGTAAACACATAAATGTGAAACAAGGTGGAAAAAAGAGTACTCAAATACCAGTGGTAGAGTAATATGCTTTATTTAAAGCAGCAGAAAATTCAACAAAATTCAACGGGAAACTCAGAGTAACAGGTTTTGTTGAATTTTCTGCTGCTTTAAATAAAGTATATATATATATATTATATATATATATAATATATATATATATATATATATATATATATATATATATATATATATATATTATATATATATATATATATATATATATATATATATAATATATATACATATATACATATATACATATAAATATATATATATGTGTGTGTGTGTGTGTGTGTGTGTATGCGTGTGTACATGTATATTTGTATATAGTTGAAATTAATAGATCTGCCCTTCCCCTTGGTGAAACCTTAACAGGTAGCATTTATAGTGAATTATAAACCATAACCTGAGTCAAGTATTCACAACTCACCAACCAATAGCGTTGCATTCGTCATTTCGTCGCCATCTACATAAAAATACATCCACAGACGCATAAATGAAACATTGCAGGCTCGCTCGATTATTTTTTTTTCAAATATACATTTGTTTTGTTTGTTTATTGTTTGCTTATTATTCAGTTTGACACATTTTCAAGGTGTGAACGTGTAGCCATGTGCTTATAGCAAAAAGGTAGCTAATTAAGAACTATTTTCACGCCATTACACATACCAATGGGCTGATACGACACTTAGACGTTATTATAATAAAAACCATTTCTTTTCTTTATCGTACACTTCTTTCTGGAATAAGCTAAAACATCGAAACACACGCAAATACACACATTCTAGTAAAGAGCGCACACAGACCGTATTTACATTTCAATAAAATATGCAAATAGAGCATATATTCATTTCAAGGAAAGTTTTCCTTTTTCTCACTAATTCCTGATTATAATTTCTTGTCGCAGTCGAAACATGTGTGAAGTTATAAAATGAAACTCAAGTTCGTTTGAGTGCATGTATGTATGTATGTATGTATGTATGTATGTATGTATGTATGTATGTATGTATGTATGTATGTATGTATGTATGTATGTATGTATGTATGTATGTATGTATGCATGCATGCAAGCATGTATGTATGTATGTATGTATGTATGTATCTATGTATGCATGTATGTATGTATGTATGTATGTATGTATGTATGTATGTATGTATGTATGTATGTATGTATGTATATATATAATGTGATCGCGCTGTGTACCGTTGGCGATTTTTTTCCTCCGTCTTCCCTTCCTTGGACCTTTCCTTTTCCTATGTTTCTGACGAAGAGCTCCGCCCGAAACGTTAAATCCTCCTTCTTTCATTCCTTTCCTGAGCGTCCAATATCACTATACTTGTTTCACGTCCTCGCGTTGTTGTGTTTTCTCTTTGTGTATTTCATGTTTGGATTAACTTTATATATTTATACATATATACGAGGGAGTGCTGAATACTTCCTGGCTTTGGGTAAAAGAATATAATGGAACATCAATTAATTATGACTTTATCCAAC
>NC_043013.1:18466625-18476625 GCF_006345805.1 Octopus sinensis
TAAAAGGTCTTCAACATTACCGAGAAGGATTTATTCTGAGGTCATAGTTATCCTGGTCCAGTGTCTTTAACAGAATGGACTCTATTAAAGGTAGTCAATGGCTAGATGATGGTGGTGGTGGTAATGGCGGCGGTGGTGCTGGTAATTGTGGTGGTGGTGATGAAGATGACAGTGTTGGAGCTGAACCGAATGGAGGAGACATTCTACAACTTTTCAACATCGGGCAAGTCTCTACGTAGTCGTTCGACCCGATAGAAATAGTAGCTAAGTCTTCCTCAAACAGCAACCTTAAAGTCATCAAAAAGAATACGTTAAATAACGTGGCGGCGTGTTCTCTGCACATAGGAACATGATGGCCACGCTTGGAAGGCTTTTGACTATTTGACTAGAGATCTGCCTGGGCTATGAATGGCGCAGTTTCTGAATTCTCGTGATGCTATCAATATATGCACACTCCAGTTCTTTATCTTGTTTTATTTGTCTCAGTCATTGGACTGCGACCATACTGGTGCACTGCCATATATATATATATAGTATACATATGCCCTGACGCATACATTTGAAAGTATATATATATGTGTGTGCGTGTGTGTATAAAAATATATGCTGAGAGAGAGAGAGTAGAGTGAGAGAGAGAGAGAGTGAGAGAGAGAGAGTGAGAGAGAGAGAGTGAGAGAGAGAGAGAGAAGGATGGGATGGTGATCAATCATATATCAAACTGAGCGCAGTAATAATGGTACAGGCATCAATATTCCCACGAACCGCTGTTCCACACTTCACCTTCTGGTGAACACTTGAAAGTGTGAACTAACGATTCTTCTGGCCGACATATTGATGTAGCTATGAAAACATCTCGCTGATACGTGATTCGTCTTATATCCACACTTTAAACGATATCTCATCCTATTAAACTTTGCATCCACGTGATTTTCAGAAAGTAACCCAACCGATATCGCCATTAGACTGTTTACTCCCACAATGCCAAGCAGCATTATAGTAGAGATACGTTATCAGCTCTCACTGATATAACGATTTGATAACGTCACTTGCAGAATTGTCTTCTGTTTACTTCCCGAAAAATCTAATTCTATTTTTGGCTTTAAGATAATATCATTTTATTATTCTAAAAATAAGTGATTGATTCGTGCTATTATTATATTTTATTTATAGAATCTCTCTCTATATAAACGGCAGTTTGTCTGTCTGCGTGTCTTTGTGTCTGTTAGGTTGTACCCTCACCCTGACCACGGCTTTCAACCGATTCTGATGAAACTTGACACACACATAGCCCAATGTCATAATTCAAAACTAACGCAGCGAAAATTTTGAAAAGTTCCCCCAGTTCTGAAAAAAATCAATAAATTCGACATGGGGTCGAGAATCAGAAACACAAACCACAGACTGTCTAGGGGACGCAACTCGACCTTTTTAACTCTCAGAAAAAATTTACCATAATTTTTTTGCTATTTTTTGGCTATAACTCTCTAAAAATGCTTTATAGTTATTTCCCTTACAAACCCGAGCAACGCCGGGCGATACTGCTAGTATTTATTAAAAACAAAGAAAAAACAAACAATCCCCTCTATTGTAGCCACAATGCCTAAAATTTTAGGTGAGAGGAAGGGGCTAGTCGGTTACAAGAATAAAGCAAGTGCGTCTTATACGCCAGCATAAACTGGACGATCCGCGATGAAGTACTTCGTTTAGATCTGGGTTCGTATTGTCACTGTTACACAGGCAAAGACATACTACACCATACTGGAGTGCGTTTCCCATATCTGACGGTGTGAAAGATGTTACAATGGCTTCGAGAAACATTATTAAAAAATATATTAATTTTCATTGTTTGGTGCGTTTATACTTACGTTCTACACACACACACACACATGAATTCATAGATGTATACATATATTCTACATAATATAATTATTTATGAAGTATGTCACAATAGTGTTCGCCTTGTAGGCAACTATACACATACATACACATTCGCGTACATAATTTTTATTAATTGCCAACGACTTCGAAGTTTCTTGAAATACTGGTGAAAACTTAGAATTTATTTTCAATTACACTATGGACAAGACTACTTTTCTTGAGTGTTCTAAATTCAATTAATCCTCGTTACTTCTTGTATATAAACAGACTCATTTTAAACCACACCCAGAAACACAAATACAAACACAAACTCAGAGAGTCACATAGGTGCACTAGAAAATAGTAGGTGGTTAAGACTTTCGATTATAAAATAATGTTTAAATCGAATTAAATACTTGACGAACAAAAAGCAACAACAACAAAAAAGACAAGACGGAAAATTGTTCTGAGAAAGGCTCCCGGGAACCAAACTACACATTCTAATGTATTCCAGAGGAATGTGTTAAGCATTAGACCCACTTTCTTCATTCAAAGTCTCTATACATGCTACTAATCTGTTTCGCCTTTCATATAGCAATCCTAACAGTAAGAACGTATATGGTTCTTACTACATTATTGTTGAACGAGATTCTAATAGGTTAAAATCACTATTCCTTTACGTTTTTAAATTGTATATTATCTCTACTAGGTTATAAGCGCAATTCTAATGTTGAAGAAAGTATATACGATACATAAGATTTAATATTTAACTTGTATGTTTATACACACACGCACACAAACACACACACTATATATATAGGGAGAGTTCACGAAAAAAAACAAACAAACAAAAGACGAAGACAGGTGGTGTACAAAACAAACAGATGTATTAGTATAACGCTCAGGAATAGAAAAAGTCTTTTACGTTTCGAGCCGACGCTCTTCTACAGAGAGGGACACAGAAAAAAACAAGGAGAGAAACAAGGAGAGAAAAAAAATGTGCGTAGTGGCTACCGATCTATCATATATATATATATATATATATATATATAGACCGTGGCACTCCGTCAGCTGCGAGGATGAGTGTTCCAGTTGATCCGATCAACGGAATAACCAGCTCGTGAAATTAACGTGCAAGTGGCTGAGCACTCCACAGACACGTGTACCATTAATGTAGTTCTCAGGGAGTTTTCAGCGCGGCCCTTTGAAATACAGATGCAACAGAAACAGGAAGAAAGAGAGAAAGTTGTGAAAGAATACAGCAGGGTTCGCCACAACTCCACTGCCAGAGCCTCGCGGATTTTTAGGTGCTTTCGCTCAATAAACACTCACACACAACGCCCGGTCTGGGAATCGAAACCGCGATCCTACAACCGCGACACCGCTGCCCTAACCAATGTGTGGAGGCCATTACGCTTCCACTCATATATATATATATATACACATGTATATAATGTTTATAAATGTGTGTCTCTGTGTGTGTGTGTGTGTGTGTGTGTGTGTGTGTGTGCGTGTGTGCGTGCGTGAATATGTATATGCATCAAGTTATTAAATAACTAACTTTCATTCCAAATATTCTTTGAAGGAATTTGAAGGAAATTTTAATTATTGTTCTTTTATCAAAATCTTACTTTGCTTCAGCAATGTTGCGCGTAGTTTATTTGAAACGACTTTTTATTTATTCAATTTCCCTCATCTCGCAAACCAATAACCTATCATATTAAATCCACAAATTATGTCCTTTTTTTTTTCAAAAGGCGGCGAGCTGGCAGAAACGTTAGCACGTCGGGCGAAATGTTTAGCGGTATTTCGGCTGCCGTTACGTTGTGAGTTCAAATTCCGCCGAGGTCGACTTTGCCTTTCATCCTTTCGGGGTCGATAAATTAAGTACCAGTTACTCACTGGGGTCGATGTAATCGACTTAATACCTATGTCTGTCCTTGTTTGTCCTCTCTGTGTTTAGCCCCTTGTGGGTAATAAAGAAATAGGTATTTCGTCTGCCGTTACGTTCTGAGTTCAAACTCCGCCGAGGTCAATTTTGCCTTTTATTCTTTCGGGGTCGATAAATTAAGTGCCACTTACGCACTGGGGTCGATATAATCGACTTAATCCGTTTGTCTGTTCCCTCTGTGTTTAGCCCCTTGTGGGTAGTAAGAAAAAAATGCTGTCCTTTTCTCTTAGCATATTCATAAAATTGCGATAAAAAGTTGTTTTTTGGTGTTATGGTTAACATGGTTGACTGGAAAATAATAGGTGCACGGTTCAATTCTGGTGGGCAATTACGTGTAGAATGTCTTTTTTTGCTTTGACTTCACACCTCTATGATTTTATAGATAAATGTATCGACCTATCTCTTTATATTTTACTTGTTTCAGTTATTGGACTGCAGACATGCTGGGACACCGCCTTGAAGAGTTTTAGTCGAATAAATCGAGCCCAGGTTTTATTCCCGCAAGATTGAAACTACTGCAAAAAGAAAAAAAAAACGAAATAATAAACATATCACGTTTATATCTTTATATATAAAAGCGAAGTTGTGTGTCTATCTCCTACGATTTAGATTCCTAACTACTCCCACATTTTGCGGTGCAGTTTAACCAAAACCGGGTATCTTATAGTCGTGATTCATATCGAGCCCTTCTGGGTATTAGCGCGCGTCTACGATGAGTCTACGATTTAAAATAAAATTTACCATCATCTTTTTCCATTTTAATGCATTTTTTCGCTATTATATAAGGGAAGTAGCTCTCTAAAAATGTCTACGATGAGTCAACGATTAAAAAAAAAATTTACCATAATTTTTTTTCCATTTTTAATGCATTTTTTTTGCTAATATTTGGCTATAACTCTCTAAAAATGCTTATATAGTTATTTCCCTTACAAACTCGAGCAACGCCGGGCGATACTGCTAGTGTTAATATAAATAAATCTGCGTATTATTGTTATAATTGTATTTATAATTATAACGATACAAACTACTGCACTGATCCTCCCTTCTAAGCACATATAATACGTTTGTACATATAAGTATGTTTGAGCGGAAAAATATATACGTATATATATATATATATATATATTATATATATATATATATATACTATATATATATTTGTGCGTGTATATATATATATATATATATATATATATATATATATATATATATTATATAATATAATATGTAATGTATATATTATATTTGTTGTGTGCGTATGTGTATATATATATATATATATATGTTCCTCATGTGTATGCAGTTTCGTTCTTACATAACTGAAATAATATTAAGATTTATTGATTTTATAGATTACAAAATTACTCTTCTTATAACTGTCTTATACCTCTGTTTTATCTAATATGAATAATATAATGCATCTAATATTATTAATAATAATTGATTACTGTGTGTGCTTATAGATGTAAATATGTATGTACTTTTAAGTGTATATATATAAGTATTTATATATATTTGTATATGTTTGCATATGTCTATGTATAAGTATGTAAATGTGTGTGTATCTATTCATTTTATATTTATATTTATTTATAACTTAACCATATGTACTTTATAAAATCTCTGACGAAGCCTAAAGAAACACCCAAGTACCTGAATTTCATCTACTTATTACTTCAGTCTACTGTAGGAATAAAGGTAGAACGAGGTATTTTTGCCTCTTGGCTGAAACAGCTGTAAGTTATTTTTCCCAATCTATATTCCTGTATGTTATATTTTAATAATTACTGGTATCTTTATAAATTAATATATTTTATATGTAAAGCATAATATGTTATACATGTATGTATATTCTTGTAATTGTCATTTTAGTAAATAAATAAATAAGTTGACATAATATAATGTCTAAAAGTTGATGCACCACCTATTGATCCCCTCCATTTTCTTATTGCTATATAAATTAAAGGTAAAATATCTCTTTACCTTCACCCATTTAGTACACTCGTAATGTAATTGCAATGCAATAAAAAACACTTGTGCATTAATAATTGAGTATTCTACCAGCAGTATCTTGGATAGATATGCAGGCGGATCACTTAATTATGATCTAATCAGCATGTTACGGTCTCAAATTCCTACACCTATTGCAACTGTCCCTCAGTTTTTCTAAGCTCTGTAAAAGAACTCGGTATGTTGGGCCTCCAAACAGGCCTTTCGCGACAGCCTTAAACCCAGAAACTTTTCAGCATCCCCTCGTATATATACACGCATATATATAGATATATATATATAATATATATATATATATATATATATATATATATATATATATAGATATATATATATATATATATGTATATAAGTAGTTGAATGAATTATCCCAGTATGGATAATTCGGTTAACCGGTACCTGGGTAGCAAATTCACGTCAGAAAACACGGTTGAAGCTTACATGCCAAGGGCAGAGATCACGTGCTTTCGTATGGAAATTTGTGTGTTTTTTTTTACTATAAATAAATGAAAGAATGGAGCCGAACGACGATTTAACAAAGTTCCTTTGTTCTCGACATATGTTTCGAAGACTGCATATTCCTAATTCCTAATTATCGAAGACTGCATATTCCTAATTCCTAATTATCACTATGGACTCCGTGTGGGCAGTCATCTAAAAGTTTTTGTTCGTCATGATGCTGACATAAGTTCCTTGTCTTTCCTGATGAGAAGGCGGCATAATGCACCCCTTATTCCTTCGGAATTAGGAATATGCAGTCTTCGAAACATTTGTCGAGAATAAAGGAACTTTGTTAAATTGTCGTTCGACTCCATTCTTTCATTATTTATATATATATAATATATATATAATATATATATATATATATATATATATATATATATATATAATATATATGTATGTATTATACGTGATATATTTTCACTAACGGTTTTCGGTGGTTATACACAGGCATCATCTGTCCACCCACTTTACCGTCCGTCTTCCCGTCTGTCCGTGAATCCATCCATCAATCCATCCATCCAACCATACTGAAGATAGAAGCTTGATAGAGAATTCCACTCATATGGTTTACCACGTGCAAGCTTAAATGCCTGACATTGTTATTTGGGACAGAAAACAAAAGTCATGTATACTCATAAAGGCTAGATATCTGACAGATTTGTAAATCTCGCCCAAAATGATTGAGATTGACGATATCTTTGCATAATTACTTTCAAGCCAGCCTCTCCGGTATTCTGATTATAAATTCACATTTATACCAATAATCATTGATGCATTTGGTTACGTTAGTAAATGTCTAAGTGACAATCTGGAAAACTTAAGATTTTCAGGTAAATAAAGAAACCAACGAACACGAATTTTACAGATACTATATGTAAGTGGAACAGTAAAAGTATGCGAGACTTTTCTAAAGTTTAGTATGTAACATGTATCATTGTTATTAACCATATTTTTACAATGGAGTTTCTATTTTTCTGTTTTGTTAGAAACCAGTTCTGTCCTCGGAAGAATTCTAATAAATAGAAAATTCTAAGTCCCTGTCTGCCTCTCTGTCACACACACCCTCTCTCCCCCACATACATATACACTTACACACACACAAGCAAACACACACACTCTCTTTCTGTCTTTCTCTCTCTTACTCTCTCTCTCACACTTACACACGCACAGACACATACATCCAACCAAACACTCATTATTGGTACATAATCAAGTGATAAAGTCATGTGCGATTCTGAAATGAATTCAATACATATAGAACAGAGAATGTAAATATTGGTTTCAAATTTTTGGCACCAGGCCAGCAACTTTTGGCGTTGGGGTATGTCGATTACATCATCCCCATTGTTTGAATGGTATATATATTTTCGGCATGAAAGAATAAAGGGCAAAGTCGACCTCAACGGAATTTGGACTCAGAACGTAAAGACGGATGTAATGACGCTAAAGATTTTGCCAGCTTGCTGCTTCAGGCAAACCATTTCCGACATGTAGTGTATTTCACCTCCCGTAAACAATTCCTTAAAGTTTTTACAATTTAAACTCTGAAATGATGGAAGCACTCCGTCGGTTACGACGATGAGGGTTCCGGTTGATCCGAATCAACGGAACAGCCTGCTCGTGAAATTAACGTGTAAGTGGCTGAGCACTCCACAGACACGTGCACCCTTAACGTAGTTCTCGGGGATATTCAGCGTGACACAGAGAGTGACAAGGCCGGTCCCTTGAAATACAGGTACAACAGGAAGTAAGAGTGAGAGAAAGTTGTGGTGAAAGAGTACAGCAGGGATCACCACCATCTCCTGCCGGAGCCTCGTGGAGCTTTTAGGTGTTTTCGCTCAATAAACACTCACAACGCCCGGTCTGGGAATCGAAACCGCGATCCTATGACCGCGAGTCCGCTGCCCCAACCACTGGGCCATTGCGCCTCCACCAAACTCTGAAATAGACAAAGAGGAAAGACTGAAGGTGGAAGACCAGAGGAAGACAGAAGAGAGCAGAGATCAGGATGGACGAAATTTGTAGGACAGGAAACAGAACCCATATTGTAAAATGTTGTGCGTGTGTGTGTATGTGTGTTTCTATTTGCGTCTGTAACTCTGTGTGTGTGAGCGTGTGTCCTTGGCTACGCTCACCTCAAATTAACAATTTCCAACTGTAAAGACATCTCGGAATAATTGTCATGTCTGTGGCAAAGAAATTAAACTCTTAGTCTCAGTCCGCTAAGCCGTACATAGGGACCACTCCACTCAGTAGTAGCATTATTGACTGAGGAAGAAATCTCTCGTATGTAGTGAAATGTTGTGTTCAATTACTCCTGTGGGAGAACTAATTAAGAAAGACTGGCATCCTATCCTGGCAAAGATGTATCTCACATCTGATTAATACTACGGATACAGAGATAAGCACCAATCTTTGTCGATCATCGCGGTGATGGAAAAGAACGATGTTTTATACAAGAATTACTCTCTCTATATATATGGTGGAGGAGGAAAAGTGATCATTTGGAGGAAGACGGAAGCATTCATTTGGTGGAGGTAAAACGTCCACATAGTGGAGAAGGGAGAGCGTTCATTTAGTGGAGAGAAAACGTTCATTTGGTGGATGCAGTGGGCAAGTGAATATAAAACAAAAGAAGAGTGTATGAGAGAGAGAGGAGAGAGAGAGAGAGAAAGAGAGAGAGAGAGAAAGAGAGAGAGAGAGAAAAACAGAGAGAGAGAGAGAGAGTGGTGGGGAGTAGATCAAGCAATGAGTAATTGATATTTTTTTCTGTAATTGTGTGTCAGATATTGTCTGTCTGAACGGTAATTTTAATATTAAAATTTGAACAACTAATTCAATTTGTAGCCAGAAGTCAAAATGTGGTAAAGGTTGTTTTTCCTGATTGAATACGTCAGCAAAAATTGTTTCACTTTAACACAGATAGCATTTATAATTAACACAAATAAATATAATCTTTTCTGGTTATTTGTATTAGAAGAAAATATATACGTAACAGGGTTATAAAATGTATCTACTTTTTCAGGTTTGAAAATATAAGGCATGTTCTAGTTTTGTCCAATATAATACAGGTTTTGGGTTTAAATCAGAAAGCACCGGGATCGATTCCATGTATGTCTTCAGTCAGGTGGCATATTTCCTATTGCCCAGCTTTTATTTTGTTGTTGTTGCTGATATTTAGACTGCTGCATGTATTGATTGCAGATACTTCATCTATGACCACCAATATCGTTTTCAGAGGTATAGTGTACCTCCACACTATATTTTCCCATCTGTCTTTTGGTTGTACGAATACAAATTTTGCTTTGAAACTTGGTTTCCAGTTCTCTATACGTCACCTCTAACTAGAGCCGTGTTAACAACTTCATAGTTCCATCCCCTGACAAAGCGATGTACTGGAGCTTTTTTATTCACAGCAAATCACAACAAAGGTTGACTAGTATTAGGTCTCTAGGCATGTGAGTCCACTGGAGAAATAATTCCCAGGTACTGACTTCGATAAGTAAATTTGACAATATTCTGGAGTTGACCAAGGTCTTGCCAGTGAAATTTAGAATACAGAACCACTGTATGTGGAAGTTCTGTGGAGGGATCGTTCTGTTCCTTTTTTTTTTTAGGGTAGTAGACTAACTCCGTCACTTGGTTTAGAAATCTTTTCTCGTTTATCTTTTATCTTTC
>NC_043013.1:18479125-18489125 GCF_006345805.1 Octopus sinensis
TACATGCATATATTAATCTATACATATGTGTGTATGTTTGTGTATGTGTGCGTGTGTGTGTGTTTGTGTGAGTTTGTATATGAAAACTGCTTTCGATTTTAATATTTTAAAACCGAGATTTCAAAAGCCGTGTTTGATGCTGAAATCTTGAGTAAATACACAGAGTTTATTTTGTTTTTAACCAGGATATATCGAAGTTCACCTAATTTTATTTTGGGGTTATATGCAAGGAAAGATTTTATTTAAATTTCAGTGGGAAATGTGAGTTGTAACTAAAATAAATTTTACATCCAAATGTAATCATGGCGTGCTGTTATGAATTCCTCTTTGGAACTGCGTAGTTCGGGGTTCGACCTTCTGTTCGATCGCTTGGGAAATTGCTCTTTACTATGGCTCCTGGTTGACAATTGCTTTGTGACTAAAATTTGGTAGACAGAAACTTCGGAAAAACATCATATTTATATGTATGTATATTTATATATACACATCCAGACGCATCCACGCATATATACGTTAGAGCGTAGTATACACACTTGAACAGCAATATATGTGACACAAATACATACACAGAATATCTACACAAAAGAATCAAGTGAAGCATATATACACACAGTTTCAAAACAACTAGAAATGTACAGGTATAGAAACATATACGCATTATACACACTATACTTCTACTGCTTCCTCACGCCGCTACATACACATTGAAAAAATATATGAGAAACAAGCACACGTATACACACACTCTAATATAGTTACACGTATTTCTGTTTCTTATTAAACACTTTCCGAAGTATCATAAATGTGAAATATTTAATAGAAATAATATCAAATTTAGCTTCAGTTGTACACATAATGTCGTAACAGCAAACAACATATACCATTAGTAAAATGCTTAACAGACTTGTACACCAATTCTTTCCACTCAGAATCTGCTTAATTTCGCACTTTGTCCATTGAATAATTTATGTCTGTCGAAATCGAGACTTTATTGTGCGAAAATATTAATGGCTGACATTTCAGTGTCTAAAGATTATATAAAGATTATATTGGTGTAAATGCAAATAAACTTAAAGAACTATGTAATCATTTGCTGCAGTCTTTTAAAAATTCGGAAGTCTTTAAACACAAGTTGAAGATAATAAAAAGTGACATTTGAAATATTACAGTATTACAGGCTTGGACAATGTGTGGACCATATCACAACAGTAGTATAAACCTTACGAGTAAGGTTGAGGACAGTTGTGATTTTTGCCCCATATTTTTTAAATAGTCCAACTTCAACAAACGTTTTGAATTGATACATTTTTGTCATTATAAATGTTATTTGTCAAGATATTCCGAATTACCTAACGATAGGGCCACATTATTGGGGGGAAAAAATCAAAATCTCTTTTCTGTGAATGTCAATAAAATTCATTATTTTTGCCGCCATCACAAACACATGCATATATGTACCCATATATGCATGTATATATATATATATATATATGCAGGTATGTACATATATGTAAGTATATATGGATATATTTATATATTATTTATATTATTATTATTATTATGTGTGTGTGTCTATATCTGTGTGTGTGTGTGTATTTTCAATGTGTACAAATAACACGGAAAAATAGATAGTTACCAGGGTAACAAACTTATTGATTATCTTTGAAAGTCCTAAACTTATTTTTATTCCGTATAAAGGGATATAAAGGAATATAAAGAACGGTTATCTTTCTTACGCTTAAAGCAGGCTACAAAGAAAAAAATTACCCGTATTAACCCTATTGACAGTAATTCTACCTCTATTAATCTGGACATGAAAACACATCATAACGGTAATAACAATATAATTTTTAGTTTGAATAACACTAAATCGAAAAATGTAATTTTGCAGCGTAAGGGAGACAACCATTCTTTATATATGTAATAAAAATAAGCTTAGGACTATTAAAGATAATTACCCCAATAACAAAGTGTGTCCTAGTAAAACTGTTTGGCTGATCATTCCATATGATAAGCAGATCAAATCCAACCTCCTTTACCAGTTTCGTGAAGCCATAGATAAGAATTTTCCCCCAAAATTCCAAATACCATTCCTTTACCAATTCACACCGAATTAGGATAGATTTTTCAAACACCAAAAACCTTTCACAAATCATCTCTTCGAATAACAATATGTTGTTAAGCACAAATCCACTTAATGAAAATAATAACATTGATATTATTAACACTAAAAAAAAAAAGGAAGCACTCCGTCGGTTACGACGACGAGGGTTCCGGTTGATCCGAATCAACGGAACAGCCTGCTCGTGAAATTAACGTGTAAGTGGCTGAGCACTCCACAGACACGTGTACCTTTAACGTAGTTCTCGGGATATTCAGCGTGACACAGAGTGACAAGGCCGGCCCTTTGAAATACAGGTACAACAGAAACAGGAAGTAAGAGTGAGAGAAAGTTGTGGTGAAAGAGTACAGCAGGGATCACCACCAGCCCCTGCCGGAGCCTCGTGGAGCTTTAGGTGTTTTCGCTCAATAAACACTCACAACGCCCGGTCTGGGAATCGAAACCGCGATCCTATGACCGCGAGTCCGCTGCCCTAACCACTGGGCCATTGCGCCTCCACTATTAACACTAACCATTCTTTGAACAATAATAACAACAATGTTAATATTCCTGATATAAATTCGAATCGTATTCGTTTCCTTAGCAGTAATTCTAAAACTAGAAACTCTGTTTATCAATGTAAAATTACTTCCGGTTCTGATGCCTTTTTCTATAAAGGTAGCAAGTACATCAGCTGTTGCGATCGATACAACGCGTACGCGAGAAAAATGCACGTGCAGTTTGCGCAAAAAAAGCCGACTGGCTTGAAATAATGCCACAAAATGCAGTATATTTAAGAGGCCCAAAAAATAAGTTGCAAAAGAGATATTTTCTTCAAACATGGCATGGAGGAAGTAAAGACTATTTGGTTTCTCAAGAAGTTTTTTTTGCCGTAACTTCGTTTAACAAAACCAAAAAATTTATTGAAATAAAGGCATGCTTAATTATATTTTAATGAAAAGAAAACACTGATTGCTTTTTATCAGCAAATATGATTCAGCACCGTCCACTGGACGGGCGGGGCGTTTTGCTCGTATATATATATATATATATATATATATATATTATATATACACATGCATATATATACACATGCATATATATATATATATATATATATACACATGATATATACACATGCATATATATATGTATATATATATATATCATGTGTATATGTAATGTGATATAATAGTGAAAGTGATGAAAGTGAAACTATTACCTCACATTACAATAAAGATGCTATTATTTCACTTTTGACACGTAATACCGAAACAATGAAGAGATTGCTCCGGGCTCGCATCAGGCAAGAAGTTGAAATTTTTGGGGCTCATGACACTCCGTGGATTCTAAGTAGTGCATGTGTAAAATTTGAATGAAATTGGTTGGGTAGTTCTTTAGTTTTTAGTGATGCACACATACAGACACACACAGGCAGACACACATTCTCAGTTTTATATATAATATATATATATATATATCTATATATATATATATATAAAGCTGAGAATATATCTATATATATTATATATATATGGATACATAGCCATCTGTGTATCATACTAAATTTCTATACACCGATGAAAGACACGATGCTGTGATTTCTGTCTGAAAGAAAATCTCTTGTCTGTAAACACAACATATATCGGAGCAAAGTGAGCATTGTTCCAGCGGTGACAACTGAGAACGACAAATACGTTTCACTCTAGTTGGGGCTTGTTACACGTTTGTCAATCGTTAGGGTAGAATTCGAACTTCGAATTATAAGAAACCAACAAAAACCACAGCACCATATCACTTTTAACAGTCTATATACATTTAGTGCGATAGAGAGGTGGTGATTTTAATTTAAAGCTGTTTCAATTGTTTACAACCAGTATTCCGCAATAACAAGCCTTCCGCAAAAACAATGAATGCATTGTTTACTCCCTCTTATACATCGAAGCACGATTTCAGGGAGACCGCGTTAATAAGCCCCAAATAGGTTTAAACGCATTTGTCTCTCTCTGGTGGGTGGCTGCAACGACGATGTTCATCTCTGTCCAATACACATTATGCTTTTACACAAACATGTCTACTAAGAAGAGATTTTTTCCAAACTCACAGCAACATGCCTTTTCAACGGTGTCTATACATTTCGTATGATACACAGATAGCGACTGTAATTAAACGCTATTTCATTGCATGCACCGAATTATATATATATATATATATATATATATATATATATATATATATATATATATGTATGTATGTATATATATATATATATAGGTATATATGTACATTTATATGTGTGTTTTGTGTGCACGTGTATATCTATATAAATGCACGTATGCATGTATAATACGCATACACTTTTCTCTCACATTGTTAGTACGAGTTTCAACACACACTCACATACGCACACTCACTCACACTTAGTCACACACACACACACACACACACACACACACACACACACACACACACATGCATACGCAATTATACACAGATACTCAAATACACAATTATTGTGTGTGTATATTATTGGTGTAATCAGTGAAGGAATTTATTCCACGAAATCGTGTCAGTGAGAACTTTCTGGAAGCCAATCTTGGAGAAGACAAACGAAAGTGACAAAAATATAATTAAAGTAAAAAAATACAACAGAATTTTGGGATAAACTCAAGAATGCCATATTACGATTAGCGTTGATGTTGATGGTGGTGGTGGTGGTGATTTTGATAATGGTGGTGGTGGTGGCAATGGTGTTGATGGTGGTGACAGTGGTGTTGTTGGTGATGGTAGTGATGGTGGTGTTGGTGGAGGTGCTAATGGGGTTGATACTGATGATGTGGGACTCGCTGTTGTTGTTGTTGGTGGTGATAGTGGTGGTGGTGGTGGTAATGGCTGTGGTGTTGGTGTCATTCCTGTTAGTGGTGGTAATATTTATGGCGTTGGTGATGTTGTTGGGGGGGGATAGAGGTGGTGGTGACAGTAGCAGTGGTGGTGGTGAAGGTGGTGGTGGTGAGGGTGGTTGTTGTGATAGAAATGGTGAAGGTGGTTATAGTAATGACATTAGTGGTGAGGGTGGTGAAAGTGGTAGTGGTGGAGAGGGTAATAGTGGCGATAGTGATGTCGATGATTCCAATGTTGATGCTGATGTTGCTATTGCTGTTGAGCGTAGCGGTCTTCGTCCGTAGTGGGAGAAGTCCGAAACGTGGTCCTTAGCTATTCGTAAGACCCGCAGAAGAGGAAGCAGGTCAACTCCCAACACCGAGAACATCGACGGATGGATGAATGCGCATCCAGGCTCAGTGGTTGCGTAGGAAGTCGGAGACAAGTAACAGGAAGAAAGAGTGAGATAAAGTTGGAGCGAAAGAGTACAACAGTGGTCGCCATCACCCCCTGCCGGAGCCTCGTGGAGCTTTAGGTGTTTTCGCTCAATAAACACACACAACGCCCGGTCTGGGAATCGAAACCGCGATTCTCCGACCGCGATTCTCCGACCGCGAGTCCGCTGCCCTAACCATTGGGCCATTGCGCCTCCACTGATGCTGATGTTAGTTGTAGTGGTGGGATTATTAGCCGAGCTGATGATGTTGCTTATTAGTGTTGTTGGTATTATTTTACTGGACTGTTATAAAAGGGCAAGTGCCCATAACATTTGCAGACTCTCCTCGCTACGGATATCTGCGGACATTTCCCGCATAGTTGCAAGTCTACGGCTTAAGGACAAGAATTCCGTTGTGGGGACGTTATAGGGAAGGAGTATTGCGCGTCATGTTTTGAAGTAGGAATGGTTGGAGTGGACAAAATATGGGTGACCACCGGAAAAACAAGACGTCACCAGTTCTTTAACGAATCAAAAATCAGACCCGCCCGCGGGATAATTTATAAATACACCGGATTCCAAAACATACCGCTACAAGCGAAAGTTCCTACACACCACGGAAAGAGGATCAGAGAAACTGTAAACAAAATCCCTTTTTTTTTACTATCTTCATTTCTCCCTTATTTTCCCCCCCTCTTAACTCAGTATAACTGAAACTTTGGTGATAATCATTTCTTGTCACTAATGAGCTTTGTAAATTCGAACAAATTGATGCACAGTTTTAATATTATTGACTGTTAGGAACATTTAAACTTGTCAGCATCGAAATTTCTGAACATGTCTTTCTAATTCATAATTCTAAATTTGTCTGTTATGGACATTTAAAATTTGTCAACACTGAAACTTTTAAAGATGTTTTTCTAATTCATAATTTAAAATTTTTTACCAATGATAAACAAAAAATATTGTTGAAATTAGTTTGGTATACATGTAAATAAATTTATTTTAAATAATTATAAGTTTTTCAAATTTTGGTACATTTTCAACAACAAATTTGGCTATATATATATATATATGTAAATGTAAATGTAATCGTTTTTCCAAATAAATTGAAGTTCTTATCCGTGGCTCCGATGAAGCTGTAAGGTGTTACTCATGCACTCAACTATGAGTCCACTGCATCTTATCAGCAGAAACAACTCTATAAGCTAATGAAATTCATAAGATAGTAATTCATTCATTTGATAACTCTTTTTCTACACACCACAACACACACACACACATACACAAACACACACAAATATATATATATATAGATATATATATATATATATATATATATATATATATATATATATATATATATATATATATATATATATATATACGTATATATATATATGTGTGTGTGTGTGTATATACATACGCGCGCGCACAGACATACAAATATGTATATATTGTATATATACAAATAGATCGAGGGAGAGATGTGTGTGTGTGAGTGTCTGTTACAGATTTTATAACAAGGTACTTGTTTTTGTTTTGAAGCTACAGGCAGAACGTAAGATTCGAAACTGCTTTTCTAATACCGAAATCTAGTATAGAAAAAAAGATTCATTATCTGAAAATTTGCATGTTTTCTGAACTAAAAACCTTCGTAAATTCCATTATGGATATTACCGGACATTTATTAAGAGATTTTCCATTATATTAACAAAAGGCGTCTTTCTCACCTGCGTAGTTTTGGCTCCTACAAGCCGAGTACACTTTCTGCAATTCCATTAGAAATATGGTAATATGTTTTCTTTTGGCTCACGCCAAAACCACCAGGAAATTTACAAAAGATCTTTTCACTCTTTTCACTAGTTGGCATTAATTTTTCCTTAGAGTAAGTTCCATTGAAATGATCCATAAGACGCTAAGTATTTCAGCCACATAGAATGGCTTCTCTGCAGTCGTTCGGAGAGAAGAACAGACGGAAAACGGGGGAGAGGAAAACCCACAATCAAAGATCAACTGGAAATCTTCAGTAAATCCTACATATTGACATTTCTATCTCGGCTTTCTTATCAAGCAAACTGGCGCTTTTCTTGAGGATCTCATTAACATATCGTGTGTAATGCCGGTACGGATTTCACAGCAATAACAAACCTTAAACACCAGTTAACGATTGCTTATGCATATTGCATGCTGACGTTTGATAAAAACAGAATTTGAATGGAGAAATAAAATAAATTTTGTTATATTATATTATATTATATTATATTATATTATGTTATACCAGTTAGCTTGAGACGGGGAAATTATTGACTAGTTTCACGTTTATATGACGTGAAATTTTCTGATCAAAAAGTTTATATGTATGTATGTATGTATGTATGTATGTATGTATGTATGTATGTATGTATGTATGTATGTATGTATGTATGTATGTATTATGTACGTGTGTGTAGATATCTATGTATATAAATATACATGCATGCATACGTACATAAATACATAGACATAAGCATGCATACAATATCTATCTATCTATCTATCTATCTATCTATCTATCTATCTATCTATCTATCTATCTATCTATCTATCTATCTATACACACACACACACACACACACACATATATCTATATATATATATATATATAATATATGTATGTGTTTGTGTGTGTGTGTGTCTATCTACGTGTATTGGCACGCACATATGCATACATAAATACAGACATGTATAATTAAAGTCTGTCTCAAGTCTACATGCTGATTAAAATGGAGCTTGTATTCTTATCATTACCAATCTCACGGATTGTTAGCGTGTCGAACAAAATGTATGGCAGTATTTCTCTGCTTTTACGTACTGAGTTCAAATCTCACCGAACTCAACTTCGTCTTCAATTATTTCCGAATCAATGAAAGTACGAGGATGGTATTATCGACTATTCCCTTCCGCTAGAATTAAGGACTTTTGCCTATGCTAGGAAAATTATCATCATCATCATCATCATCATCATCATCATCATCATCATCATCACCATCACCACCACCACCACCACCACCACCACCACCACCACCACCACCACCACCACCACCACCACCATCACCACCACCACCATCATCATCATCATCCTCATCATCATCATCATCATCATTATATTATCATTATTATTATCATTATATTATATTATTATTATTATTATTATTATTATTATTATATTATTATTATTTTATTATTATTATATTATTATTATTATTATTTTTTATGTTTGACTTTTGCTTTACATATGTGCGAGTTGGCTCCAAATCTCACCCAGTGACCTCAAGAGACAACGAGTTAGAAGTTCGTGTTGGTATTATGCCTAGGGTGCCATATATTTGGTTTTGCACATAGTATTGTTCCAGAGAATGTTTAAGAAACCATAAAAAAATTGTGCTTGTTTTAAAATTTGAGATTATATATAAAGTATTTTGCGTAGGATATGGCAGTTCCCATGAGCACTATCTTTTGAATTTCTGCCATTTTGGGGTTTCCTGAGTTAGGTAGCAATCAGCCCCTTTTGCTATCATTTCTAGGGCATCTATGACAACAAATATTGTTTTCGTTTTCAGGTTCCACATTTTGCTAATTTCTATTTCAAGATCTTTATACTTGTTCAGTTTTTTGGTAGTTCTTGACAGACATGTTTATATCAATTGGGACAGTCATATCAATGAGGAGGCATGTTCTTTGTCCGACGTCTTTCAATATGATGTCTGACCAATTTGCACCTATCTTTCTGTCAGTTTGAGTGGTGAAGTTCCAGAGGAGTGAGAAGTGATCATTTTCAAGCACTGGAGGTGGTTTGTGTTCCCACCAGTTTTTATCATGAGGCAAGTCCAGGTTTTTTGCAAATTACCCAGTGAATATATTGTGCAGCTCTATCATGCCTGTTGAGGTACTCTGTAGGCGCAAGAAGACTGCAGATGGAGACAACATGATCAATGGTTTCATTTTGTTGTTGACATACACGGCATGTTGGGAAGCTGCCGTTCTTTAATATGTTGGCCTGGCAGTTCCTTGTAGGTATGCATTGAACTTGGGCTGGTATGATAAAGCTTTCTGTTTCAGATTTTAAGGCAGAAGCCATTAGCCACTGATGGGTAAGGGCTTTGTCAACTTCGGCATTATTCGCTCTCTTTGGGTATTTGCCATTGAGAGGTTTTTCTTGCCATTTATCAGTCAGAATATCTAAGGCAGCAGTTTTAGCACGGGTTTTCATGCGCTTAGCTTTTTCTACGCTTGTTTCTAGTATATCTAATTCCAGAATTTGCTTTTATTTGGAATTCACTTAGATATTCCTTTGCCTGTTTTGTTATTGAGTATGATACTTTCGTGTTTTCATGTTTTGAGACAAGTTTTAACATCCAGTCCTCAGAGTTTTTTTAGGTAGGTGTTTAGGCTAATTGTGGCAATCTTCATTGTTAATGTCAATTGTAAAAGTCCACGGCCTCCCTTTGTCCTTGGCAGCTAAAGTCGTTCTATATCTGCCTTAGGGTGGTGCATTCTATGCATTGTCAACAGTTTTCGTATTTTTGTCCTGTAAATTCCAC
>NC_043013.1:18496625-18511625 GCF_006345805.1 Octopus sinensis
GTTGTGTGTAGCCACAAGGAAAAGGTATGCTGTGTTCGTGGAAATCAGCTGACCTCTGGATACCAATGTGGATAGAAAAATCCAGACAGAAGAGGACTTCACAACTTTGGTACCAAGCAGGTTGCCGATCAAAATTAACTTTAAATTAAAAATAGAAAAAGTACGTGCACACACCACACACACACACACACACACACACACACACACAAACACACAAACACACACACACACACAACACACACATAAACACAACAGGCTTTCGAAGGCCCTCCATTAAAATACCTCGCAGCAGAATCCAACCCGTTTTGCCGAGGCTACGAATCAAACATCTTAACCATTACAGCTACGTCTGCACATTTAATACTGAATATCAATATTCTAAATTTCAAGATGTGTTAGTGAATTAGTAATTTCGTCAGACTTGAAAAACTAATAGCAATATGCAAATTAACTGATTTTGTTTAGAATTAATATGCATTTTAGAGATGACTATCAGGTAAGGTTTTTTATTGACTTCATGGCGACTGAATGAGTTAATTATAATGTGGCAGCCGGATATTTTAAATATATTTAAAAAGATATGAATATACAAGTTTAAAAAATTATATCCAAGCGTTATATAGCTCATTTTCTTTCTGTATTTCCGTCTCTCTCTCCCCATCTCTATCTATGCATATATTTACATATACACATACACACACATGCAGATTTATATATAAACTTACACATAAACATGTATCCATGCATCTATTATCTAATTCTTTTCCTGGCTTCATCCGGTGTATGTACGTCAAGAGACAGGTATGTATTATATCATTTTAAAAATCAATTATATATTATTATAAATGAATTAATTGTTAAAATTTCAACAAAAATGTGATATTAGGCATTCTAAATACGAAAATATATGGATACACACATGCTTACACACATGCTTTTATGCATACATTTATGAATACATGCCCACACACACACACATACACACACACACAACACACAGAAAATCCACCCACTCAAACACGCATACACACACACACATTTGAAGTAAAATATGCCTCCACAGGTCTAGACGTATTTAACTGAAAATCTTTCAAGCTATAACGGAGTTATGGCGGAGTTTTGTTTCAATTTTGAATGAATAGATATCGGTGTAACACACGCACGCACGCACAAACAAACAAACAAACGCACACGACGCGCAGACACAGATGCCGCCCCCACTCTCCTCACAATACACTGACACATAAGCACACACATGCGCATTTCATGAAACCATAAACTAACATTAATAATTTATGACAAAACACTCTAAAATTAAAAGCCATTTTATCACTAACTATCCATATGAGCAAAAGCCTTGCGGACAAGCTACAAATACTTAATGCGGTTTATAAAATTGATTGCAAACGGTGAAGTTGTAAACTCAACGTCTTCGCCAGCCATATTGGCCATGCATTTAAACTATTTTTCGCCACTTCATCTTGAATTTACAACAAGGATCAATCACATTTCCATGTTATATAAAAACCAAATGAGAAAAACTTGGTAGAAAAAGAAAAAAACATTAGCAAACAATACATATATATACTCAACAAAATTCCCCAAGAAAATAGGAAATTAATGACTACAGAAATACTAATTACAGAATACAATGTTAAAAAAACAAACAAAAAAGAATGATAATATAGATTGTCACAAATCGAACTAAATATATACCCCTAATATTGATATATATTCCTGCGGAAATGTCAATACTGTTTTCATTAACCGTAATGGCAATACATACATACATACATGCATGCATACAAACATACATATACATACATACATACATATATATATATATATATATAATATATATATAATATATATATATATGTCTTGCAAACAACTTGCACATGCAAGTGTTACCAGTTAAAAGCTCCGCATACCGGAAGCCAGCAAGTGTATGGGGTCATCAGGAGAGAATGCGCGCCGTTTCGGGTTCTACCTCTTGACGGCATCAATGCGCACCGGTTCCCCCTCACTGATATTCGTTACCGGACAGCCATGAAACTCGAACTCACAACCTTGTGATTACGCGTCAAGTGCTTTACCTTTAAGCTAAACTGCCTTATAATGAATTGGTCTGCAATTTTAGGATTTATAAATCTAGCTTTATAAAACGCCAACGTCAAATTCAACTTACGATGAGTGTAAACAAACAAGGCTTGTTTTAGATGCATTGAGATGTATTGAAAGATACTGAAATAATTTATTCTCAAACGCAGGATATTGCTAATACACTAGCATGATCAGGATAAACTGCGTTTGAGAATAAATTATTTCTGTATCTTTCAATACTTCTTAACACTTCTAAAGCAAACTTTGGTTACTCTCATCGTAAGTTGAATATATTTATATATAAACACTTCAATAAGTATAAACACGCGCCGACGTATATTGTATATATATATATATATATATATTATATATATATCATATATAATACTACATAAATACATATATATAATATATATGTGTGCATGTATATCTATATGTACACACACACATACACATACACATACACACACACACATATATGCAACTACATATATATATATCATATAAATACAGTGTACATTATTTGCGAAAAAAGTCTGAAACCATTGGTCCAGGAGTTAGATGGTAAATGTTTTTATTTTTCATACCCTTCGAAATTTTATCCCTAATAGTCGTTTGGAATTTAACTGTTCTCTCTAGCGTGCAAGGAGTCCTATGATGGATGCTTCTTATGTGTTTAAATGTACACTATTTATATGAATAATATATAGTCTACTGAATAAAGTTTTACACGCTAGACCACTGGTAATGGACATTTCTAATATTTCTGATTACCCTTTGATATTATTAATTATTGATAATTTTTTCTGGATAATTTTCGAATTGGAAAGACGGCATTTTTTATTTACTGCTGACAAGGAGCCGTGCTTGTGCGGTAGATTTGAAAAATTAGAATGTATAAGCACGGGGCATATACCGGATTGCCTCGTGTATATATATTTAATCTAAGGTGTACCTGCTGAAGAAGACCTCGCCTAGCAAATTATTTTATTTGCTTAAAAAAAGAATCTGAAATCATTGGCCCAAGAGTTAGATGGTAAATGCTTTTATTTTTCATTCCTTTCGAAATTTTATCCTTGAATAGTGGTTTGGAATTTAACTGTTCTCTCTAGCGTGCAAGGAGTCCTATGATGGATGCGTCTTATGTGTTTAAAAGTACACAGTATTTATATAAATCATCTGTATATATGTATATATATGTATATATATATTATATATATATTATATATATATATATATTATATATATATATATATATATATATATATATATATATCTCACCTCCAGCCCCCTCGATCTGTCTCTTTCTTCTCCTCCTCGTCCACCTTCTCTCTCTTTTCATCTGTCCCTTTCTCCTGTCTTTTGTTCTCACGTGACCGCTAGCCGCTGTTGAGCGCTCTTTTCGTTCCAGCAGCCGCCGAAGCAACACGTATTTGTTCGTCTCCCTGCGGCCATTAGGCACAACTTCACAAGCCAGCCCCATACTCAACTCGTCCTGTCGAAAGACCCTTGTCCTACGTCCTGGTTTCGTTTTGTTTTTTATTTTTACCGTTATTGTTTTACGTTTTTGTATTCTTATTGGTGTCACGTATTCTGTATTTTTTTCGTGTACTTCGTTCGTTTTCCGTCCTCGTGTTGTATACATTCGAAGCTTTCTTCAGGGGATCTAATGCGCTTGGCTTAGATTTCCCATGGCGGGCTGCCCATATCGGAGCAATCTCAAGATTAATCAGCCGAAATTGCTAAGATGATCTGGTTCTTGACTGATGACTGAGGGCTTCGAATGTCCCGTCCTGTGGTTCTTGTGTCGTCTCTGTGGTGTTTCATGTTCTTGTCCATGTCTGTAATTATTTTTACTGTTTACCTATATATATATATATATATATATATATAAATAAAAAAATAGACATACATATATATGAATGTATCTATCTATCTCTCTCTCTATATATATACATGCATGAATACATATGTACATACATTCATACATGCATACATAAATACATTCATACGTACATACATGCATAAATTCACATATAATCCCATGTCGATATGAATGTCTAAGCATAAATTATCAAAAGTAAACAACTATAGTGAACTAACGACAAACTTATAGCTCTTGTTTACGGTCTGTAGATTTTCATTTGCGTATATTATCATAGACACACTGGGTTGCGTAATAGCTTATTTGCATGACAGATTAAAAATGGTGGGGTTTTCAAAGACAGAACAAGTCAAAGTGATTGACGTTAACCAAGGCCAATCGATTAAGGCTACAGTGAAGGCGTTTAAAGCATTCTAGGAATTCTCAATTTGAGATTTCTGTTTCTTGGAAGAAACATAGATACAATTACATCTGTATGCTACATGCATAAAGAGTAAACAAACACATACACCTTTGTGATAAAAATTCTCATACTCTCTTCTCTCTTTTCTCTCTCTCTCTCACACACACACACACGAACACACAGACACACACACACACATATTGACTGATATATATATATATATATCTATATATATATATAATATATATATATATATATATATATATATAATATATAAACATTCACACATGCTTATGCATATACACATTTACTCATTTATATATATATATGTATGTCTGTATGTGTGTGCGTGTGTACGATAGATGCTATATTAATACTGCGAGTTAATATTTAGCCACACTTAAACGTGGATGTTCTCTTAGAACAAACTATACAGCAGAAACTCTCATATTGGCTTTTGTTGCAAAAGATTTGTGGGGAGGTAAATCCCCACGAACTCCAGCGCCGAGACCACCAGATCCCGTCGTTTCGACCTTCCTTGGTCTTATCAATGATGGAAGCTCGACCGCTAGAGATAGTAGCGACTCGTCTTCCAGTCACACACACACACATACACACACAGATTTTTGATTATATATATATATAAGAATATATATTTATGTGTGCGTGTGTATATATGTATATATATTTATATACATGTGTGTGCGTGTGTATGTGCATGTGTGTGTATACACACACACACACTAAAATTCCTCAAGGCGGTACCCGAGCATGGACGCAGCCAGATGAATGAAATTAGTAAAACCTAACCCACAAAGGTTTTGATGCAGGCGTGGATGTGAATGTGTGATGAGAAATTTGCTTCCCAATCACATGATTCCGGACTCAGTTCCACTGCGTAGCAACTTGAGCAAGTGGCTTCTAGCCGATCAAAGTTTTGTGAGGGAATTTGGTAGATGAAATCTGAAAGAAGCCCGTCATATATATATATATATATATATATATATATATCAAACATGAAAACACAAAGAGAAAACACAACAACGCGAGGACGTGCAACAAGTATAGTGATATTGGACGCTCAGGAAAGAAGGAGGATTTAGCGTTTCGAGCGGAGCTCTTCGTCAGAAACATAATAGGAGAAGGAAATCCAAGGAAGGGAAGACAGAGGAAAAAAATCGCCAGCAATACACACGCGGTCACATATTGAATGACCGGAAGGGAATGGGTGAAGAAAAAGTTATTTCAAAGACAGGCGATATATGTATATATATATATATTTGTGTGTGTGTTTGTGTGTGTGTGTTTGTGTGTGTGTGTGTGTGTGTGTGTGTATGTGTGAGTGTATCTTTGTACGTATATATCTATATGTGTGCGTTTTTGTGTCTGTGTTTATCCCTCCACCGCTTGATCACCGGTTGATGTGCTTACATCCTGTAATCTAGTGGTTCGACAAACAAGACCGATAGAATATGTACTAAACTTTAAAAAAGTCGTGGGCTCGATTTGTTTGACCTTCAAGGCGGTGCCCAGCATGGCCATAGCCAAATGACAAAAACAAGTAACAAATAAAGGTGTATTGAGAGCTTCATCTAATTTTCATGTCCTCGTGTTCTTTTGAACAGTGACATCATAATATATTATTTATATGGGTATACTCTACATTCAGTCTTTTCGTATATTTATTACACATAGACATAGGACATAGCCCAGACTAGTTTGTAAATACTTGTGGAGCACTTTCAATGATTATATCCAGCGAGTAGATGAAGTGAGATGCGTCTTGTGAGGTTATGCATATCTAGTCACTACATCACACACACGCACGCATACACACACACACACACACACCACACACACACACACACGCTCGCACATATACATACATGCACGTGTATACATATGAATATAATATACATAAATAAATATAAATAATGTGTGTTTATATATATATATATATATATATATATATATATATATGCACATACATATATGTATGTATGTATGTATGTATGTATGTATGCATCTATCTATCTATCTATCTATCTATCTATCTATCTATCTATCTATCTATCTATCTATCTATCTATCATTCTATCGAGATAGATAGATAGAGGGAGGGAGGGAGAGAGTATGCGAATGTATGTGTGTGATTGTGTGTGTGTGCGCGCACGTTTGTGTCTGTGCTGACACGCACTCTCGCACATACACCCACATAAAGACACAAGCATATACAAATATACAGTTTACAAGAAGCTTACGTAAATTGAGTTTAAAAGTACACGAATAAATGAAGGTTGTCTCTTGAGAGATGCCATGGCATAGTTTTATCACATGATCAACAAGCAGAGCCGGTAAAATCTATTGTAGACATTTCACAATAGTGCATTTCTATATAGAGCGGCGAGCTGGCAGAAACGTTAGCACGCCGGGCGAAATGTTTAGCTGTATTTCGTGTCTTTGCGTTGTGAGATCAAATTCCGCCGAGGTCGACTTTGCCTTTCATCCTTTCAGGGTCGATAAATTAAGTACCAGCTACGCACTGGGGTTGACGTAATTAACTTAATTCCTTTGTCTGTCCTTGTTTCTCTCCTCTATGTTTAACCCCTTGTGGGCAATAAAGAAATAAGAAACGTTAGCACGCCGGGCGAAATGGCTAGCTGTATTTCGCCTGTCTTTACGTTCTGAATTTAAATTCCGCCGAGGTCGACTTTGTCTTTTATCCTTTCGGGGTCGATAAATTCCCACTTAGTCTCTCTCTCGTTCAGCGCATCCTCCCCATATGACTACTGCAATCAATGACGCCACTCACATACTTGGGGATATTATGTATCTCAAACAATAAAGATTTAAAAACTTCAATTAAGATATAAGTTATTAGTGCAAAGAAGTGTGATTATTGTAACTTCACTTTGTTCTTCAAGAGAGTCCGGCAGTGATTCTCTGAGTGTTTATTTAGGAGAGAAATCTAAGAAGAATTACTGCATTGCAGTATTGTCTTATGGTGAAATAGATTTCGAGTGGATGCCGAGGATGTAAACGACGATTCATTGACAATGAGACTCTTAGGATGCTAGCAGAAGAATATATTAAATATATAACACCATTTCACCATCACACGCACCGCTACCACCGGAAATATCCACAAGTTTCTTCCGTCTTTCAAGCATTAGCAGAGACAGGCCATTGACACTGAGTAAATAAACTGGCACTACAATAACACACACGCACACACACACACGCATACACACACACACACACACACACACACACACACACACACACACACACACAACATTGAAGCTAAAAACTCTGCTGACCATTACTCTGTTTGACAGTATAGCCCAGTGATTCTCAACATGGTTGCATATGCCCCACCGGCGAGGCCTGGAAAATTATGGAGCGTGGAATCCCCCCAATTTTGTTTATTTTAGTCGGACGTGGCATTTCTTTTTCACTGCGAACATGCTACATGTATATTCAGCCGAGCCAAAATAATCCCTCCAACCAAGCACTGTGTTTGCTTCAGTATAGCGCTATTCTAATACCATAGTGTGGACATTTCTTTAAAGAAGATATATAATTATGAAATATTAAAAATGAAGCTGTTTCTTCCAACCACTGGTCAGGAATACATGTTTCTGGAAAGATCTTGTGGGTCCTGGGGGGAAAGAGAACCCTAGCTGGCTTCTTCACGATTGTATGCTGGTGAAATACCTATTTCTTTACTACCCACAAGGGTCTAAACACAGAGGGGACAAACAAGGTGAGACAAACGAATTATATCGACCCCAGTGCGTAACTGGTACTTATTTAATTGACCCCGAAAGGATGAAAGGCAAAGTTGACCTCGGATGATGGTGAAATACCTATTTCTTTACTACCCACAAGGGGCTAAACATAGAGGGGACAAACAAGGACAGACATAGGTATTAAGTCGATTATATTGACCCCAGTGCTAAACTGGTACTTTATTTATCAACCCCGAATGGATGAAAGGCAAAGTCGACCTCGGCGGAATTTGAACTCAGAACGTAACGACAGACGAAATACCGCTAAGCATTTCGCCCGGCGCGCTAACGTTTCTGCCAGCTCAGCGTAAACAACCCTGCATGCAGCGATACTCAGAGTAGAAGGTCAACTTTTGATTTAATAAGAAATATACATAACCATAGTCCACCCACTATTCACCAAGTTCTATGATTTACTTTGGTCGGTTTTGTAACAAACAAGATGAGAAGAAACTGCTGGCTCCTAATTAAAACTTAGCGGGTCCCCTCACTTCTCTGATAGTGGAGGCACGTGGGTTAGTGTTTAGGGTGTTGGACTCATGATTGTGAGATTATCGTTTTGATTCCTGGACCGGGCGATGCGCTGTTTTCTTGAGCAAAACACTTCATTTCACGTTACTCCAGTCCACTCAATTGGCAAAAGTGAGTAATCCTGCGACGGACCTACGTTCCGTCCAATGTATGCCATGAAATCAGGAAACAGGCCCGTATGGGTTGACTCGAAAAGGTTACTTTACCTTTTTTTTTGTTTACCTTGCTCATCTCATAGTGCAGCATCTATTTCTGAAAAGATGGGAGAGTGAGACAAAAAGAGAGAGGAAGCGAGAAGGAATGTGAGAGGGAGAGGGTGAGAGAGGAGAATCGATTCCCAAGACTTAATCGATACTTTATTGTATCGATCTCCGGAAAAATGAAAGCTAAAGATAATCTCAGCAAGATTCGAACTCAGAATGTAAAGATCCGATGTAATTACCGCTCGATATTTACTGGACATTCAAACAATCCACAGGCTGGTAATACATATAGACATGTGCATGTGCATATACTCAGGCGGCATATCTGCATGAGTATATACACATGCACATGCCTGTATGTATTACCAGAGGCACAAACACACAAACATATACATGCACACACACACACACACACACACACATATATATATATACATATATATATACATATGCATATATATACACACATATATATATATGTCTATATGTATATATATGCATATATATATATCAACACACATATACTTTTGTGTTTGTGTATATACATATATATATATATATATATATATATATATATATATATATATGCGCACACATTTGTGTGTGTATGTGTGTGTGTGCGTCTGCGTGTGTATGTGTGTGTGTGTCTGTGTGTGTGCATCTGTATGTTTGCAAGTGTGATTATTCAATTAAATATTCTTCTTTAAAAGAAAATTCTGCCAAGAATTCTATCAGATCAGAAACCATAAGAAAGAAACAGTTAAGAAAGAGTTTGAGGCTATGGAATTTCCGCCGTCACCGACACCAACGTCACCACCAGCACCACCACACACCAGCACCGTCAGCACCGCCAGCATTTCTCAACAAATTGATTTCACAACAGGCCATCAAAACAAAGTGTCTTTAGCTTAACCCAGAAGCAAAGACCTTTGCCGTTTTCTTTACTGAACCAAAATGGCAAATGACAATCGACATTTAAAATAAAACCTCAACAGAACTGACTAAGAATTAAAGCTACTTCCCTACGGCACATTAATTCAATAGTTCTACAAGAAACAACGACAGCATCAACATCAATATCAGCAACAACAACATCAATATCGTCAATAACAACAAGAACAAAAGCAACAGCGCCAACAACGACTGAAGAGTCTTAATCTGAGATTAATCTTTCTAACATTAAGCTCTTCGTTAAACTCAAAATTAGTCTTGAAAACTGCAAATCCTCTCTCCCATATGTATAAGACTGGAATATAAAATTATCGTGTTTAAGACGTGATAATTTGATAAGAAACTAACTTTTAAATATTGCATTTAATGTCTTTTTCGAAGTCGTTTAATTAAAAAGATTAACTGTAGATTAATGACATTTTATTCATAAATTGTCCTCGATTGTAATCTTGCATTTTCGAAAATGTCGGGAAAGTGGGACATCCGATGACAGCAATAATAAAAAAAAAAAAATTGACAATGGAGTATTCTTATACAGTAATACAAGAATCGAGGTTTCGAATTTAGCAACACTCATCAAATATTTAACATTGACGGACAGCTAATACAAGGGGAAGTAAAAAATTATCTGCATTTTCGCCAAAACTTTCTTTAGATAAGTCTCACTGCCTTCAGCGCTTGCACGCTAAAATATGGTACTCTTGCAGTTAAGTAAGATGTGACCTTGATCGCTCGAGTTTCTTTTTTTGCGTTATAAGAGTGAACATGGCCGCTCTGTTGGTAGTGTGCTCCAAGGAATAACAGAGATCAGTACTCTGAAGATGTCTTCAGTACAATACAGGGACAGCGCTCTACCGCACAGAAATGTGTATAAGAGGATCGAGGAGTTTAAAAGGTGTCGGATAAGCGTGAAGCGCAAAGAGGGTACAGGACGCCCATCAATCTCTACCACTGACGTGAAGATTCAACTCTCTCCAGAGATGGTTTTAGCGAACCCACGAGTGACCATCGATGGTGTGGTATGTTTTTATGCAAATTAATGATAGTTTTACATACGAAATCATTCGCGATAAGCGTATGTGTGTGCGTAATGTGTGTGCGAGATGGGTGCCAAGATGGCTTACCGAAGCGTATAAATGCCATCGTGTGAACTATCAACGCTTATGTGACCGCTACAACGATGAAAGGCGAAGCTTTTTGAAGGGAGGGTTCATCACTTTGAATCTGAATCCAATGGTAGCCTATGGGGAGGAAACATCCGGAATAACTAGCGAAAACGCAATTCAAGACTCAACCTCACGCAGAAAAAGTGACGCTAACCGTTTTTTGTGACTCAAAAGGGTTACACTGGAACATTACCTGGGACGAGAGGTCTACAGTCACCGTTGTAAGTTACAGTGAAATGCTGGCCAATAAACTGGAACCAGCAATTCACACCAAATTCCGTGGTCTATTGTCAAAGAACCGTTGAAACTATTGAAGAATTAAGTTTTGAGTTGTTGAAACACAGTGCATACAGTCCAGAACTTGTTCTTCCGACTGCTACCTTTTTGTGCTGCTCAAGCATGTTTTACGAGGACGTCGATTTGCTACAGACGAAGAAGCTCAGGAAGTGGTACACGAACGGTTGCGCAATCAGTTGAAAATTTACTTCTTCGACAAAATAAGCAAGCTTGTGGACCGCTGCAAGAAGTGCGTCGCAAAGCAAAAAACTATGCCGCAAAAATGATGTAATTCTTCACCTTCTACTTTTATTTCAATAAATTACAGAAACAAGAGTTCGTATAATTTTTTTTACTCTCCTTTGTTGTAGTTCTGTTGCGTTTATTCTTTAATAATAGTTTTAATCCAGCAGATCCTTGAACAAAGACATTCGAGCTGTAACCACACTCTCCTTTTGTTTATACAAGACTAGGTATCTGTGTTTTGCTTTTTACAAAACGTTGTGATTTGAGGGAGAAGTCGTTGCTATTTCTACCAGTTGAGACTATCTATGAAGAGGATCCTCAGTAAGCTAGTAATAATAATGGTTATATTTTTGTGTAGTCCCATGTCAACTGCGATTAAACAAAAATATGAACAAAGGAGCTCCAACTATAACCATCTCGTCATTTTCATATTTATCGAGAAGCTCCCCTCATGCCATTACATTTTCTTGAAGACGAGTTAGGTGGGATTTGAAGGAGATTTGGCAACTATGTCTCTTAGGTCAAGTAACCGAGTAGTTCATCCGTAATAGTAGAGTCTATTCTGATGATAATAGTGTTGGCGGTAAATACGTTAGCACGCCGGGCGAAATGCTTAGTGGCATTTCGTCTGCGGTTACATTCTGAGTTCAAATTCCGCCGAGGTCGACTTTGCCTTTCATCCTTTCGGGGTCGATAAATTAAGAACCAGTTACGCACTGGGGTCGATATAATCGACTTAATTCGTTTGTCTGTCCTTGTTTTTCCTCTCTGTGTTTAGCCCCTTGTGGGTAGTAAAGAAATAGGTATTGTTGATTATTGTTATTATTTGGCTTCAGGTCAACTTTGATCTAGCAGATCTATTATCAAAGCTGTTCCAAGCATTGATCATTCCATTTTTCGGTAATAGTCTATGTAGGCCCGCTCATCAGAGGAGAATCATCTTTCACTCTTCTACTTGCGAAAAGAAATTTACAGTAATCGCTATTTAAATCGGTCACAAGTAAGTATTTAGCTTTAATGTCTAAAGAAGTTTGCATATATTGTGTTTCTGTCGACAGCCAGATTAAATTGCTAATTATTTTTATAGACGAACAGTATGTACTAGAAAATCTAAGTTATATACAATCTAGTTATCTACAGTGTGTAACGTGTGTCTGAGTGCGCGCGTGTGTGCGTGTCTGAGTGCGAGTGTGTGTCTGAGTGTGTGTGTGTCTGAGTATGTGTGTGTGTTTGTGTGTGTGTGTGTGTGTGTGCCTTGAAGACCTTTTAGTCGGATGAATCGACGCCAGTAATTATTTTCTTATTATGCCTGGCACTTATTCCGTCAGCTTCTTTGCGGAACCGCAAGTTACGAAGACGCAAATACACCAACACCGATTGTCAGGCGATAGTAGGAGACAAACACAGACACAAAGACACACGCGAGCGTGCACACACACACACACACACACACATAGGGCTTCTTTCAGTTTCCGTCTACCAAATTCACTCACAAAGCTTTGGTCGGTCCGAGATTATAATAAAAGATAGTTGCCAAAATTGCGACGCGATGGGACCGAACCCGAGAAGCAAGCTTCTTACCACATAGTCACGTCTGCATATATGTAAGAAGTTAAATACGTACTCTACTGAAATATACTGAGTTATTCATCAGTTTACTGGTACTAAATTGTTTGTGTATATAACTTGATTGTGCACGTATGTGTGGTTTTTTATACGTGAGTGTGTATGTGTGTTTGTATGTGTGTACATCCAACCACTGATATACACCGGTGATTTTTGAACAATGTCCCTTGAAGGCGGCGAGCTAGCAGAATCGTTAGCACGCCGGGCAAAATGAGTTACAGTATTTCGTCTGCCGCTACGTTCTGAGTTCAAATTCCGCCGATGTCGACTTTGCCTTTCATCCTTTCGATTAAATAAGTACCAGTTACGCACTGGGGTCGATATAATCGACTTAACCCGTTTGTCTGTCCTTGTTTGTCCCCTCTGTGTTTAGCCCCTTGTGGGTAGTAAAGAAATAGGTATTTCGCCCGTCGTAGCGTTCTGAGTTCAAATTCCGCCGAGGTCGACTTTGCCTTTCATCATATCGGAGTCGATAAATTAAGTACCAGTAATCGACTTAATCCGTTTGCCTGTCCTTGTTTGTCCCCTCCGTGTTTAGCCCCCTGTGGGTAGTAAAAAAATAGGCATTTAGTCCCTTGTCACTATAATTGTCGCACATACGACGAACTTGTGAGTGACTGTTCGATGGAAGCCTATTCTTTTGGACGGTAATGTTTAGCAGCTGACATATAAAATAAAATGGATCGATCTCTACTTTTAAAAAGACAGCGGGATTCATGTCGTGACTGGGGTTCTTCTGATCGTAGGCCAGTTGTTTAACGGTTGACCTAGGGTTCAACAACAACAACGACGACGACGACGACGACGACGACGACAATAACAACAACAACAACGAAGAAATATCGCTCCACAAGAACTGAGGCGAACGTTGTCCTCTGTTGAAAGAACATGAGGTTAAACGAAGCAATTGATTAGCCAGCTGGATAATTAAAACGACGGGACTGTTGTTGTTGCTATTGTTGGTGTTGTTGTTAAGGTGCTGGTGAAGATTGATGGACCCAGATCAAAGGTGCGTTGCCACAGTGACAGGTGCTGTGAGGAGGATTTCAGACATATTCAAGATTTTGGCTCTGAAGATTTTGGCTCTGAAAAGAAATCTTTGCTGATAGAGAAGGGGAGCGATTGTCTAAGAAGCTGCGTTTGTATCAATATTTATTAAACATGGGGGTGGCGGTGTGAGGTATGGTGGCGGTTGGGTAGTGGTAGTAGTAGTAGTAGTGGTGGTGGTGGTAATAGTAATAGCGGTGGCATGAGGTACGGTGTTGGTCGGGAAGTGGCTGCGGGGATGTTGGTGTCATGAGTTACGATGATGGAGACGATAGTGGCGTGTGGTACGGCGGTGTTGGTGGGGGAAATAGTAGTGGTAAATAGGTGATGGAGGCACGGTGGTAGAGTTGTCGTGGTGGTTTAGGTGGCATGAGGTAGGGGTGGTTGTGCTAGTAGGAATATGATGGTGGTAGTGGTGATAGTGGTGGTGGTATAGTGCGGATGGTAATAGTGGTAGCAACGGTGATGGTGGTGGTGGTGGTGGCGGTGGTTTGTTTGAGGTATATCGGTGATGGTGTTGATGGCGGCTTGAGTTACGGTGGTAGCGGTGGTATTATGAGATATGGAGGTGATAGCTGACGTTGCAGTGGTGTTGGTATGAGGTATGCAGGTCTGTTGCTATTCGGCCATGATGGTACTTGTATGAGGTATGGAGGTGGTGACGACGATGGTAGTGTTGACAGTGGTTAGTGCTGTTGTTTCGTTGTGATTGTGTTGCTTAGCCCCCGAGTTTTACCGTCTTCCCCCACCACTCCCTGAAATGGTGCCCTTT
>NC_043013.1:18516625-18529125 GCF_006345805.1 Octopus sinensis
GGGCAAGATGCTTAGCGGCATTACGTCCGTCTTTACGTTCTGAGTTCAAATTCAGCCCAGGCCGATATAATAAGCGTCGGCCCAGCACTGAGGCCGATATAATCAACTAACACCCTCCTTCCAAGTTTCAGGCCTTGTGTTTATAATAGAAAGGATTATTATTATTATTTCGGCACTGAGCAGGCAAAATCGTTAACACACTGGGCAAAATGCCCAGCAACATCTATTATGTTCTAAGTTCGAATTCCACTGTAATCTAAATTGCCCTTCATCATTTCAGGGCCAATAAACTAAGTATCAGTTGAGCACTGCGTTTGGCATAATGGACTTACACTCTCTTCCAAAACCCAAATTTCAGGCCTTGTGAAAGGATTATTATTATTATTATTCTATGTTTGACTTTTGCTTTATGTCTGTACAAGTTGGCTCCAAGTCTCACCCAGAGACCTCAAGAGACAACAGGTTGGAAGTTCTGTGCCATATATTTGGGTTATTTTTTTGCTGTTGTACTAGTGAATGTCTAATACATAAAAATAAAATTTAAAAAAAAGAATAAATAAATAAATAAAAAAAAGTTTGTTTTAAACCTTGGGATTACATAGAGAGTATTTTGCGTAGGATATGAGCAGTTTCCATGAGCACTATCTTTTGAATTTCTGCCATTTTGGGGTTTCCTGGTATCTGTGTTAGGTAGCAATCAGTCCCTTTCGCTATCATTCCCAGGGCACCTATGACAACAGGTATTGTTTTAGTCTTCAGCTTCCACATTTTGCTGATTTCTATTTCAAGATCTTTATATTTGCTCAGTTTTTGGTAGGTCTTGACAGATACGTTTATATCGATTGGGACAGTCATATCAATGAGGAGGCATGTTCTTTGTCTGAAGTCTTTCATATGATGTCTGGCCTATTTGCATCTATCTTCCTGTCAGTTTGAATGGTGAAGTTCCAGAGGAGTGAGATGTGGTCATTTTAAGCACTGGAGGTGGATTGTGTTCCCACCAGTTTTTTTCATGGGGCAAATCCAGGTTTTTGCAAATTACCCAGTGAATATATTGTGAAGCTCTATCATGCCTACTGAGGTACTCTGTAGGCGCTAGAAGACTGCATTTGGAGACAACATGATCAATGGTTTCATTTTGTTGTCGGCATACACGACATGTTGGGCTATTGCCGTTCTTTAATATGTTGGCCTGGTAGTTTCTTGTTGGTAGGCATTGATCTTGAGCTGCCATGATAAACCCCTCTGTTTCAGATTTTAATCCAGAGGCCATTAGCCATTGATGGGTCAGGGTTTTGTCAATATCTGCATTATTCGCTCTCTTTGGGTATTTGCCATAGAGAGGTTATTCTTGCCATTTATTATTCAGAATATCTAAGGCCGCAGTTTTGGCACGGGTTTTCATGGGCCTAGCTTTTTCTGTGCTTGTTTCTTGTATGTCTATCTCTAATTCCGAAATTGGTTGTATTCGGAATTCACTTAGATATTCCTTTGCCTGTTTTGTGACTGAGTATGATGTTTTCTTGTTTTCATGTTTTGAGACAAGTTTTAACATCCAGTCCTCAGAGTTTTTCAGGTAGGTGTCTAGGCCAATTGTAGCAATCTTCATTGTTATTGCCGTTGCAAAAGACCATGGCCTCCCTCTTTTCTTGGCAGATAGAGTCGTTCTGTATCTGCCTTAAGGTGGTGCATTCTATGCATTGTCAACAGTTTCCTTATTTTTCTGTCGAGCTGACATATTTCAGTAATTGACCAGTTAACAATATTGAAACTGTAAGTCACGACTGGTATGGCTAATGCATTGATCGCTTCGATCCTGTTTCTTGCATTCAGCTCTGTCTTGAGTATTGCTCTCACTCTTCGATAGCATTCTCTCCTGATCCTTTCCTTCATCTCTGAATGCCTTATTCCGTTCCCTTCAATTACCCCTAGGTACTTGTAGCTGTCCGCTGGGTCTAGTTCTTTTATGACATTCTATTATTATTATTAATATTATTATTATATTATTATTATTATTATTATTATTATTATTATTATTATTAATATCCTCTTCCTCCTCCTCCTCCTCCTCCTCCTCCTCATCATCATTATTATTATTATTATTATTTTTATTATTATTATTATTATTGTTATTATTATTATTATTATTATTATATTATTATTATTATTATTACTAGCAGTACCGCCCGGCGTTGCTCGGGTTTGTTTCGACCCTTTAGAAATGGAATTTTTGAAAAGTAAAAATTTTGCATTACGTAGCTTGTTATTCTCTTTAAGTGAACATTTTTCTGGTTGAAATACACCGAAGAATAGCGACACAGCAGTAAAAAATCGTATAAAATAGGGATTTTCATAGAAAAAAGCCCCTTTTTGATGTAAATAATTTTTGGTGTTAACATGGTCCGATTTGAATTTTTTCTTCTATGGAAGGAAGAGCAAGCCTTCGTCTATCACACTCTCAATTTTGGTCAACTTGCGCCGCAATAAAAGCAGCTATAATAGAAAGATGACTACGAAAAAAAGAGTCCCTCCCAAGTGCATTCTCATGATCTTTAAGTAGCCAGATAGGCGTGGTCGGCTCCCCACAGAAACAATAGATGACATATAGCCAAATACTCCGATGGAAAACTACTGGCCAAAAGCCAAGCCAACGAGTGAGTTTTTAAACTGTTGCTTTATAATACAGAAATAGCAACCAAATATTCCCCAAAATACAACCTACAACCATAAAAGGGAAGGATACATTATGTAAATGCACAATATCAAATGCATCTAAATAAAACTGGTAGTCGTAGATTGAATCACATTGATCATAGTTCTGCTCCATTATGGTTAACCTGTGGAAAAAATAAAAGCATTAAAAACAAATTACAAAAAATAAAACACCCAAATCAAAACGTTGATCGACGCATATTTTAGAAGACCAAGTGAAATCCAAAAGTCTGACTGACATATGACAACAAATCCGAGGAACAGAAAAAGACACAACACAATGTGATTCCAATGGTCACGTTTGGATTATTGTACCCAGTTTCTTTTTTATACCAAGGGAAAAGGTGAAGAAACGTACCTTCAAAGACGCAAGGAAAATGTTTCTTCTAACATTGTGCTAAAGTTGAGGACATGTTCGCAATCACTTGACTGCTATAAATCGGAATATGTCTCATATGTCACAACAGGCGTCTTTCGACTAGGACGAATTAAAACTCAGCTGGCATGTTAGGAATGTGCTTATATATATACATATATATATATATATATATATATATATATATATATTATATATTATATATTATATATATATATATATATATGTATTTATATATATGTATATATATATACACACATCTGTACCTATGTATTGGCTTAAGTTTTTCATTGTTTGATTTGCCTAATATGGTTTTGTCTCTAATTTAATATAATATATATATATATATATATATATATATATATATATATATATATATATATAATATATTATAAAAATACAAACTAGGACAAGAACGTAAAACATTTTGAAGACGATACAAAAAACACGGACGGGACATTCGAAGCCTTCAATCTTCAGATAAGAACCGGATCATCCTCGCAATTTCGGCTGAATAATCTTGAGATTGCTCCAATCTGGTCAGCCCCAAAGAAAAACTAAGCTAAGCGCATTAGAGTCCTTGGAAGAAAGCTTCGAATTTATACAAAACAGGACAGAAAAACGGACGATGTTACACGAATATGAATACAAAAATAATACGTAAAAACAATAATAATATAATAACGATAACAGGACATCACAAACAGGCGTCTTTCGACTAGGACGAATTAAATTCAGCTGGCGTGTTAGGAATGTGCCTTATATATATAATATATATATATTACATATATATGTATATATAATATATATATATATATATATATATATATATATATATATATATATATATATATATATATATATATATATATATATATATTATTGTATTTCTATATATATATATGTATATAAAATATTATTAGAGACAAAACCACTATTTTGCAAAACAAACAAGGAAGACTTAAAATTTTATGTATTGATTAAGTCTTTCCTTGTTTGTTTTGCAAAATAGTGGTTTTGTCTCTAATAATATTTTATAATATTTTACTATAAAATTGGATTTAATCCTAAATCTGATTTTTTCCCTGTAAATTTTGGATTTATTCCCTAATATTTATTATTATATATATATGTATATATATATATACACACATATGTACCTATATATGTATATAGTCAATATACATATGTACCTATATATGTATGCATATATATAAATGTATATATATATACATATATATATGTATATATATATAAATGTATATATATACACACATATATATATGTATATATGTGTATATATGTGTGTGTGTGTCTATCAATGTATATATATGTGTGTATATATGTATATATGTATTCAAGCACACATATGGCTGTATGCGCAATCCTGTATGCTCACGTTACATTTTTTCTGTTCCTAGTACCAAGTAACCTAAGTAAAAGTTGTCTGTTAATAATGTCTATCCGATCTGTCTATTATTTCTTCTCCTCACGCCAATCACGCCACCAGGTTAATGTTTTTCTCCATAATGTAAAGATATAATCACAATTACGGGTCCATACACCAATCTTCATTCTCTATCACTTAATTCTGTTGTATAGAGCGTTAAGATAATATAGTTACTGATACATTCTTTTGTGTCATACACACACACACGCACACTCACACACATACATACATATGTACATACATACATACATGCATACATACATACATACATACACACACATACATACATTCATACATACATATATATAGAGACACAAACTTACACAGATAGAAGTAAACATTTAAATATACATATATGTGTATATATATATATATATAATATATATATATATATATATATGTATATATATATATGTATATATGTATATATGTATATTGTGTGTATATAATATATATATATATATATATATATACATATATATATATATACATATTGTGTGTGTGTGTGTGTACATACAAACACAATATTTTCTATGTTTTACCTCTTAATACTGTTGTAGATAAAGTAGAGGTAATGCAATTAACTGATACTCTAATCTCCCCCTCTGTCTAGCTGTCTATCTATCTATTTGTCTGTCTCTCTCGTCTCTCTATATATATATATATATATATATATATATATATATATTATATATATATGTACACATTTATATCTATAGATACATACACACACACACGCATATATATATGTATATATATATACATACATATATACATATATATACATACATACATACATATCTATTGCACACAATGTCTTCTACATCCTAATACTATTGCCCATAACGTATAGATATTCTCGTAATTACACACCCATTCATCTCATACATACTCTATATCCAATACTGCCACGCCACCCCGCCATCAACTGACCCCGCCCCCCCACATCTTATCTCTTAATTTTATTGTCTGTTAATGCTAAAAGACAATTCTTAATCTCAATTGCTCTAAAGCTGAAAAGTAAAAGCAAGGCAACGTTGAAATATTTAGTGGTTCAGTTTGAGAAATGCTGCGATAAATACCATTTCGAAGACGACCAGGAATCTTGTGTTCTTCCTTAGAATCTCACACAATCATTCGCTCCCTCCTTGTTCTCGTCCTCCACGTCCTTTAACAATTTTATTGCATCCTGATCACGTCCTCAGTTCATTACTCTCAGCTTTGAAGAGCTACTTTGCCTCTTTACTGTCCACACATATCGGTGTGTTGGCGCGCATATTATTGTTTATGTGTGTGTATATATGAATGTATGATTACATGTATGTATGTATGTATGTATGTATGTATGTATGTATGTATGTATGTATGTATGTATGCATGTATGTATGTATGTATGTATGTATGTATGTATGTATGTATGTATGTATGTATGTATATGTGTGTGTGTGTACTTGTGTATGTGTGTATATGTACGTGTATGTACCTCTATCACTCCACATACAGGAACGCGTTTATTATCACACATCCAGGTGATTTTTTCTTCTTTATCTTAATTTATTTCATATTATGTTGGTCTTTCCTTCACTGACGCTACAACGTCATTGTTACCGTCGTCGATGTTATTGTCGTCGTCAGCATCATTATCATATCTATTTGTCCTTGTATATATATATATAATATATATATATATATATATATTATATACATATATATTTATATGTATGTGTATATATATATATATATATATATATATATATATATATACATATATACATACATGCATACATACATACATAATACATATATATATACACATATATAACATATATGTTTTTATATATATATACCCACCTACACACAAATATATGTACACACACATGTATATATATATAAGTAAATATATATATACGCATACACACAGATACATATATATGAGAATATATATATGCGTATATATGTGTGTGTGTGTGAGTGTGTATACACACACACACACACACACACACATACACATATATAATACATATGCACTCGGCTTTCGGCTTTTCGGATTTACTTCAATCTTCTTCTTCTCTCAAAGCTTTCTGTGTAGATTACAATTACATTTCAAAAACCAGAACCGAACCGACCATATTATTCGGTAATCACATTCTTCAGCACCAAACAAAAACACACAAAAATAAATATACGAGTGAGAGAGAGAGAGAGAGAGGGGGGAAAGAGAGAGAGAGAAAGAGGGAGAGATAGAGAAAGGAAGAGGGGGTAATGAGAGGCAACATGAAATTATATCTTATTGTCCACCCCAGCGTCGCTCCTATATCCTCCTGTCCCCTTTTTAACTGAAAACTACTTAATACAATAGAGAGAAACTGGCTGAGATTCACTGGAAATAAGTACACTCTGTTACAATCCCTAAAATAATAAAGAATGACAACGCCATTATCACACGAATTTATCTCCTTATGGGTGTGTGTGCGTGTGTGCATGTGTATGTGCGTGTGTGTGTGTGTTGTGTGTGTGAGCGTGTATGCGTGTGTATGTGCGTGTGCGCACACGCGTGATAGTGATGTAGTCTATGTGTGTATATATTATGGCTATACATGTATATGCACAACTACACACAAATATCTATGTATGCATGTGTATGCATACATATATATTCGCATACGTATACATCTGTGTGTGTGTGTGTTTTAGTGTGGGTATATATATGTATATATATATATATATATATATATATATATATGTATATATATATATATATATATATATATATATATATATGAATAGGTATGGACATACATAAAAATACATGCACATATATGTATATATAACTCTGTGTGTGTATATACATGTATCTATCTATATATATATATATATAATATGTATATATATATGTATATATATATATATATATATATATATATATATATATATATATATACTATATATATATATATATATTATCTGTACTGATATGATGGTACATATAGATACATTCATGATTATATGCATACGTGTGTATGTTTATAGATGTTTGAACGTATGCACGTATATATACATGTCTGTGTGTGTGTGTGTGTGTGTACACACAGTATATGTTTGTGTACTCGACCATAACAAAAAAACATGACACACTTTCTCTCTCTCTCTTTTCTCTCTCCACCTCCTCTCTCTCTCCCGTGGCACTATCACTGACACCTCCATCGTCGAATCCACCGCCGCGCCCAACTATGCCTCCACCACCGCCTCCACCGTCGTTTCCATCTCGGGCTCGACCATCGGTTCACCCGTTGCCATCGCCATCGCCGCCGCCACAGCCACCCCTCCCCCGCAGGCGATGTCCAGTGATTTACAAGAGAAGTAAATGATATTCACCCGAAAGCCAAAAAAAACCTTCAAAGTAATTTCCTGGTTAAGTTAGAACTGTGTCAAAATAAATGTTAACTTGCAAAATTTACCACGACTAAATCTGTATAAAGATTAATTAACTACACTCTAAATTGTTCGATTATTCCTGGTTTCAGGGTAAAAAAGATTAGATTTCTTTTAATGATAGACAGGAAGAAAGAGGAAAAGCAAATAAAAAACAAAAGAAATAAATAAAATAAGTAAAACAAATAATGCTTATTTTCTTGTTATAAAGATGTTTGGGCTGTTTTAAGTACAACATGGCGTTTCTAGTTAGAAGAGCATTAAAAAAAGATACGGTAAAAATTTATAAACCACTATCAGTATCGCCCGGCGTTGCTCGGGTTTGTAAGGGAAATAACTATATAAGCATTTTTAGAGATGTAAAGTATAATAGCCATCTCAATATGGCTAACCACAAAAGGGGGGGTGTTACTGTAGCATTTTACGTTCTGAGATTTAATAATAAATTTTTAGAGAGTTACTTCCCTTATATATGCCAAAAATGCATTAAAAATGGGAAAAATTGATGGTAAATTTTTTTAAAAATCGTAGACTCATCGTAGACGCGCACTAATACCCAGAAGGGCTCGATATGAATCACGACTATAAGATACCCGGTTTTGGTTAAACTGCACCGCAAAATGTGGGATAGACCAACACCAACACCGAGGACGACAATTAAAAAGACAGAAAACAGTGACGAGAAGACAAATTCTACCCCTAACACCACAACAACACAAACACCGCACAAAACATCAACAATTTCTACAAGCATACATATTAACGCAAATGCTTTGCCTTTACCCCCTTCTGATTCGTCGGACGACGAAAGTTCGACGGAATGGCAAATAGCCACAAGGGGTAAAAGGAAAAGATCAAAAAAAGCCCACCAACAAGGAAGTAAAGCAGGAGATATTTAACTCCGGACAGCATCCCCTAGACAATCAAAAAATCAATGAACCGCAAAAACCACACACAACTAACTGCAATAGACATAGACAATAAAAAATAATGGATTACATTGCATCCAACACGGACATCTGTGAAGATGACTTTAAGACAAACAATCATCCGCGCACCACACCACCGAAACACATAAGAATTGTACACATAACACAAACACAACACCATACACTGAAAACAATATTTCCAAATGCGGTAGGCGGGTTTCAACGATACCTCTCCAAAAACTATACAAACACCTCCTCAAAGACACTACAAAAGAAGAAGAAAAAATGAAACTTTCGAAATGAGTAAGTGACCTTCCCTCTTGCCTCTTGTCTCTTCCAATGTAGTGTGTGAAACACAAATTTCGTAAACGTCAATTATGCTTAAATTAGGTTGTGTGAATGCGCGTGGCTTGGCGTCGGCTTGGAAGCAAGGTTACCTTCTAAACGACTAAACGTGGATATAGTAGCTATTAGTGAAACCAGACTCAGCAAGCCGCGGGCCCTCGCGTCCATGTTTGGCGATCAATTCGACATTTATTTTTCTCCCTGTATGCCGAACATGGGTGGTGGAGGTACCGCGGTGCTTTTTCGAAAGAGTCTAAATGTAAAAGTAAGAACAATATTCCTAGACCCGGAGGGTAGGCTGGTTGTCTTGGACGTGGATGGCAGAAATGGGTGTGCATTGCGTCTGATGGCAGTTTATGCACCGTCCTTAACGGGTCGGGCGGATTTCTTCAGACGTCTAGAGGTTTTCCTGGGTACGTCTAGACCTTTACTGTTAGTAGGGGATTGGAACGCTACCTTGGACACGCATCTAGATTATGTGGGAATGGATAGGAATAGAAGGGGGTGTAAGTGCCTCAAAGACCTACTCAGACGTTTCCATTTGTCTGACAGGTTCCGACTCGACCATCCGAACGTGCCAAACCGCGTCGGATCGTCGAGATCTTATCTAGATAGAATTCTATGCAGGACAGCGGATAGGGATAGTGTAGGATGTCCACAATTTAAAATAGTCAGCTACACAGATCACAAATTTGTGACGTGTACGCTCGACTTAGATAAGACACATAGACAGGGTCCCGGTTACTGGAAACTGAACACGTCGCTCTTAGCGCGACAGGTTTACAGGAACCGGATTAGAGAGGGCGCTGACGGGAGCCGTCGTTAACAACCGCTGGTGGTTCGCCCTGAAAATGGCAATAAAATCGGAATCAATTAGGTTTAGCAAGGAATTAGCGATATATCGAAATAGAGTAGAGGGAGACCTGGTTAAGAAACTAGAAGAGGCACTTACCACTGGCAGCGCAACCAACGTGCTGGCTGCGAGGATGGCCCTCGACCAACACCTAAACGCCAAGCTCGAAGGTTGCGTCGTCAGAGCAAAAATGCGTGGCTTAAGGAACGAAGGGATCGAAGCTGCGCGAGAGGCCCGGGTAGCGGAGGCGCAGCGTGGCAACAGAGCCACCATTCGGTCTCTAATAGATCAACAGGGATGCAGTTTACTCGAACCCGAAAGGATCTGTGACGCCTTTCAACAGCACTTTGCTCGACTGTTTGGTGCGAGTGGTGGGTCGGAACGGGATGGATTTCAGTGCCTACCTGACCGACCTGCCGCGGCTCTCGGCAAGAGAAGCGGAGTGTTGTGAAAGTCCCATCACAGCCGCTGACGTGCGGGATGCGATGGCGGGCTGCGCGAGGGATAAGTCGCCTGGATTGGATGGTTTACCCTACGAGCTGTATTGTCAAATGCCAGACTTGTTTGGCGACCTCTTGGCATCTGTCTACTGTAACTGGCAACAAAACGGGAGAATCCCCGGTTTCGTGAGACAAGGTGCAGTGACGTTGCTGAAGAAAGACCCAAACAAGGGGAATTTTATAGATAATTTCAGGCCCATCACTCTGCTCAACGCAGATTTGAAAATTTTGGCCAAAGTAATATCCGAGAGGTTGGCGCTTGTCATTGGTAAACTGGTCGACAGGGCGCAAACATGCGCCGTGCCGGGCAGAACCATACATGACAACCTCCATCTGATGCGCTACATTGTGGACAGGGTAGTTAAGGATCCTGGCATGGGTGGGGCGCTGATCAATTTGGATCAGTCTAAAGCCTTCGATAGGGTCGACCATCGGTACTTGGCGGCCGTCCTCAGGGCGGCTGGCTTCGGTCCCATCTTCCGCGGTTGGATCGCTGCCTTGTATAGTGGCATCCGATCGGTGATTCGTGTGAACGGTCACCTGTCGAAACTGTTTGACATCACGCGTTCGGTCCGTCAGGGGTGTCCCCTGTCGGCGCTTCTGTATGTATTGACTCTCGAGCCTCCAAATGGATAAGAAGTGGGACAAGATCACGAGTAGAGTGGTCGCTCTCAGCCAAACATGGGCCGAGAAAAAGCTGTCTCTAAAAGGCCGGGCGGAGGTGACCGTCGTACCTTGTCTCGACGCCACCGTCACCAAACTGGAACGCATACTCTTCCGCTTCCTGTGGAAGGGTGGCGTTCCGATGGTGAGGAAGTCCATTTGCTGTCAACATCCGTTGAATGGAGGACTGGGCATGCCGTGGTTGATGATGCGCAGGCGTGCGCTGAGACTGCGACATCTCTGGAACTTCATCGACGACGGTGAACAGGTGTGGGCGCCGTTTGTGAGGCGCGCCTTCCCGCAGCTCGTCTCACTGACCAAACTGCAAACGTGGATCAAGAAGAGACCGAAACTGGGCGATTGGCACCGAGAGTGTCGCCAAGCTCTACAGCAGCTCTGCCGACCGGGGTCAAACTTGCGCAACTTACAAACGACTAAAGCAGTGCTATCGAGACGCACTACCTGTTCGAGAGAAGAGCTACAGACACGGTTCGAAAACCATCACCGGACCGACCTGCCCGAGATGCGGTCAGAGCGACGAAACCGTTCTGCACGCACTTGTGCAGTGTCCAGATATTTCAGTGCTGTGGACCTTCGTCGAACAGCTGTTGTCACGTGTAGGTCAGGCCCGCCTATCGGCCGAGTCTATCGTTATTATAGTTCCACCACCTTCCTTTAAACGGGAAGGGAAAACGGTTTTCGTTACGCTGATGGCTATGGCGAAAGAATGTGTGGTGGACGCGTTTGAAAGGACTGCAAACAAACATCTTCCTCTCTCGTTAGTCTCTCGTCAACTTTTTCAAGTACCACTTGAAACGGAGGATGAGAATAGAGAGGAAGGCTTTGTCGAACGAATGTTTTAATAAAAAGTGGGTAAAAGTGGCAAAAATGGTCAGTATGAAAGACGACACTATTTTAAGCATAAATCTGTAACCAAAAGAGACAACGAGAAGTAAGGCGACTTACTCATGTGTTCATTTTTGAACTGTCTGAGGTGACCTTGGTCTTTTTTGTAGGTTTTTCTTTCCAAGGCTACACCTAAACTGTGAACTTTATATATATATATATATTGCTTTTTTATATACCACACAACCCACAGATCCCTATTGATCAAACGTTTTTTTTTGTGCCCCACCCATCCCACCTCCAAAAGAAAAAATTCTACATTGTATTTCGTCCATTTTTATTCTGTGTGTAGCCCTGTGTGGCTACAATAAAAAGTATCTATCTATCTATCTAT
>NC_043013.1:18539125-18579125 GCF_006345805.1 Octopus sinensis
TTAATTTCCCCTTGTTCCTGTTTTTTTTCTTGGGTGGGGGTGGGGGTCTGTTTTTCGCTCCTGTTTTTTTCTTTACATTTCTTATAAGTTACATTATTATATAATTTTAGAATTTTTATTCTTTTACTTGTTTCAGTCATTTGACTGTGGCCATACTGCAGTAACGCCTCGAAGGGATTTTTAGTTGAACAAATCGACCCCAGGAAGTATTTTAAAACCTTGTACTTATTCTATCGATGTCTTTTGCCGAACCACTAAGTTACAGTGAAGTAAACTCTATAACACCGGTTGTCAGGCGATGATGGGGGGATAAACACAGGCACAAAGACATACATGTGACAAGCTTATTTCAGTTTCCGTCTACCAAATCCGCTCACAAGACTTTGGTCGGACCGAAGCTATAGTAGAAGACACTTGCCCAAGTAGAATTGAATATGGAACCATGTGGTTGGAAAGCAAGCTTCTTACCACACAGCCACGCCTGAGCCTGAAAAAAAAAAAGATTTAAAAAATATTTAAAAATTTTTTCAGCACTTTTTCAACATTTTCCGACATTTTAAAAATATTTCTTCAATATTTCTTCAATATTCTAAAAATAATTCTTAATATTTTTAATATTCTCCCCAATTCCCAAAGATTTACTATTTTGTAATTTCTTCTATCCTCTTAACTTTTTCCTTTTTTTATATTAATTTTATTTCATTTTATCAATTACTGTTATCTCATTATCTTCATCCTAATTCAAGCGGGCAAAACGTTTAGCAGCTTTTCGTTCGTTTCACGTTCTGAGTTCAAATTCTACCGATGTCGACTTTACCAATCCTCCTTTCGGGGTCGATAAAATATGTCCCAGTTGATCACTGGGGTAGATGTAATCGATTCATCCCGTCCCCCGAAATTGCTGGCTTTGTGCCGAAATTTGAAATCCTTATGTTCTTCCCTATATCTACCATCGATGTCAACCCGTTCTTTTCATTAACTTACCTTTGAATTACTGACCATTAATTTAAATCAGTACACCTGCAGCTAAAATCTTTTATTCTTCCTATTCACCCCAAATTTATAGATTGCCACTTTTTCCTTGTGTTTTCCCTTCTATTTATTTTCAATTTGTTTATTTATCATTTAATTATTTATAATGATTGCAGCATGGAAGACACATATTAGCCATTGAAAACTACTTAACTTCACTTAAACAGTTATTATTTGGTATATAATGTCAAAAGTTTCGTCGCACGAAGTGCGACCTGGTCACTGACAACATTACATTTCAGTATATTTTTGAACGGCCACCATGTGTCATCCATGCTGCAATCATTTTAACTTGAACAATCTCATGGAATCACTTCCTTGGAAAGTACACCACCAGAATATCTATTTACATGTATTCAGTTATTCTTTTCTTTTTCATTTTCTCTCCAAACCTTTCTACATTTTAAGAGTCATTGTAACTCCCTCCCCACTAGTTCCAATTTCACACAATCATTTGCCCACCCTACTTCCTTCCTCCTATGAAATTCGCCCTTCTTTCTTTCTTTCTTCCTTTCTTTCTTCCTTCTTTCTTTCTTTCTTTCTTTCTTTCTTGTCTGTGTATTCTTTCTACCTTTTGCTTTTCCTTTTGTTTCTCTTCTTTTTCCCTTATCTCATTTCCCCTACACCATCACAACCTACGACTAGAATTCTCTATTCATATATTCGTATATAAATTCCACGATTTTCTTCAGTCGTAACATGTATGTATTAATACAAGGGTAGGTTCGATGAAGCAGAGAGACGGCAGAAGGTAAAGTTAAGGTCAGTGTGGTGAAAGGTAGTGCCACTGGTGGTCAGGGAATCTCATTAAACAGTCAATAAACCAGTTAAGGATCGAAGCTGATCATACAGAGATACAGGAAGAGATAAGCAAAGAACGAAATGAATATGGATGGCCTTGCGGAGGAAGAAAATATGCTAAGACAGGTAGAATGGCACAAAAATAAGAGGAAATCGTAGCTAAGTCCTTTTTTATGACTTAGCTACGATTAAGAAAAAATCATAAAGACTATACGCAATGGAGAAAAGTTGAATAAAATTTGTGCTTACACGAGAAGATTACGTTAGAGAACTTATTGAGTAATGCGGCCTTACAATGGTGAAGAATTACGAGCGATTCCATGCACCACAACTTACAAACACAGTGGTTAGTGCTGTACGCGGAAGCCCCACCAACTACGGAGCAGGATAAGGCATAAATAATATTCTGGAACTTGAGGTAGTATATGTATATAGCTAGAGATTTAGAGAGTTTAGAGGTTCCATTTGAGAATGAATACTGCTAAGCCCGGTAGCAGTGCTTGATTGTAAAAGATCCGCCGATGTAGACTCTAGCCTGGTAGGAACATAGGCATTTATATACATTATAGAGTGAACAAAAATCATCAAGCGGCCATATTTGGGGGACCCAACTCTTACAGGTTTTCCTAGTAGCAGTGGGCTTAGAAGCGATCTGAATCATATGATCTATTATTCTCGATGCGATATCGGAAATGTTATCGCTACTAGTATGGGGCTGGGGGACGCCAGAATTACCAGTACAATGTGCAATGGCATAGTGTTAGTATCCGACGAGTTAAGGTGGGGCCCGGATGGATAGTTCATAGGGTCAACAGTAATTGGCAAGTTTGCGCCTATTGGAAAAGGCAATGATAGTTCTCAAGTTTGGTGTAGAGGACGAGATTTTCATCGGAGATTTATTAAATACGGGGAAGTATTTATTGTGTGTTGGGAAATTATAGCTAAGGGTTTCGAAATTAGTTTATGGAAAGATTTGACCTGAAAATCTATCCATCTGCTCATCTATCTATCTATCTATCTATCTATCTATCTATCTATCTATCTATCTATCTATCTATCTATCTATCTATCTATCTATCTATCTATCTATCTATCTATCTATCTATTATCTATCTATCTATCTATCTATCTATCTATCTATTTTTTTTCCTCTTCCCCTTTTTTCCCCTTTTTTCTTCTTTTTTCATTTCTCTTTCCTTTTGTTCCTTTTCCTTTTCTGTTTTTTTCTTTCTATTCTTTTTATTTTATTCAATTTTTTTTTGTTTTTGTTCTTTTCTTCCCTTTTACGATCCCTCTTGATCGAAAACCTACGCCACCCCCTTTTTTTTCTTTTGTTTTTTTGTTCTCTTCATCCCCCAAAAGAAAAGCTCTACCTTGTATCTTGTCCCATCTGTGTGCAGCTCTGTGTGGCCAATAAAGAAACTTATCTATCTATTATCTATCTATCTATCTATCTATCTATCTATCTATCTATCTATCTATCTATCTATCTATCTATCTATCTGTCTGTCTGTCTGTCTGTCTGTCTGTCTGTCTTTCCGCCTGCCTGTCTGTCACCCCATATTATAATGCTGCATTAGAAAGGTCTAACTTCAAGAATACCATACACTACATTGAACCAAGTATAAATAGATCAAGAAAACGTAGACAGAGGAAAATCTTATGGTTCAACCCACCTTATAGCATGAATGTAGCATGAATGTAGCTAGAAAATTCTTAAAATTAATAGACAACCACTTTTCACATTTACACAAATACCACAAGGTCTTCAACAGAAATACTGTTAAAGTTAGCTACAGTTGCCTCCTTAAGATAGGCTCAATACTACTCAATCACAATGAACATAAACACACCAGAAACACTCCAGAAATACAATGCAACATCAGATCCCCAAACTGCTGCCCTCTAAACAACAACTGCCTCGAGAAAGAACTCGTATACAATGTCAAAATCACGGACCGCAACGAATAGCAAAGACGTATATCGGAATGACGGGCAACTCGTTCAAGTAAAGGTATGCACATCTTACGTTATTCAGAAACAAAAACAAAAAGCATGCGACATCCTTATCAAATATGATATGGACATTGAAAGAAAGTGAAATAAGCGACCACCAGATAGAATAGAAAATTATTGTTAAAGCTAAAAAATACCGAGGACGGAGTACCAAATTACTGAAAAATTAAACATTATACAATCAACAAATAACATCTTAAAGAGTAGGGATGAAACCTTCTCTCCTGCTTACAGAAGCAATATTTTACCCTCAAAAATCTTTAAGAAGAGCTTTTATAAACGAAGGTAACCCTACGAGGATAGTCCCTTTCCTAAACGTGAACACACATAGCACACAAACTTTACACAAAGAAGAAATATGCCCCAATAACGAACCACCTCAACATACAAGTACAAGACCACCATGCCTAGAATAAAAACAAACAATTCAAAATACTGCAAACAAATTAATCGCAAAAATATTACCCAAATGACAAATTCAAGCGAGACAAGCAACCAAAAGATGCCACTCAAGAGTAACGTCCCTTGGTTCATTGATTCAAAGTTTTATTTATGCGAATTTACGAGAAATCCCATGAACGAAGCGAGACTGTTTTCCAAAATGGAGGCGAACACCTTTCTCTATGTAATCGGCTTGTTAAGACCCTAGGTTATTTTCCTACTTTCCTTAACATGAAACCAATGGTAGCCTTAATTCACAAATAAAAAAATTATGTATCCACCAATGCGGTGTTGAGCACTTATTTGATCGTTCGACACACACACACACACACACACACACACATATATATATATATATAATATATATATATATATGCACTTATATATTATCGTCATAAACTAAACCAAAGTCTATCTATTATTCGATTATTTTATAGATCTTCCACGCACTTTCTCCTCTCTATCACACAGTCTATCTCTCTTCTCAATTATTTCTCCTTTTTCATTATCTAGAATCATAAATGAATTTACCAAAATATATTTTAGAAGCATTGTTTCAAATTCTTCAAAGAAATTTCATCCATTTCTATTACGGTGTTTGTCGTTAGAGAACTAAAGTCAATAATCTTATTTGACACCAACGCCTTTGGGAATTGAACTATCAATGATAATTAGTGAACAACCAAAACTGGATGGCTGCTATCTATTACCAACACATAATACCATACAGTTGTTATTCTGTCACTATTGAGAAATAATGATGGAACAAAGTAAGAATAGAGAAAAATTCAATGCTGTATGTGTATCTGGGGAGCATCGTCGAAGACCTCTTAAATACTATTGTTTAATTGAGTGTTTTTAATTTTTGTGATATATATATATATATATATATATATATATATATATATATATATATATATATATATGTATGTATATGTATATGCATATATATATATATATATATATATATATGTGTATATATATTTATATATAATATATATATATATATACATATATATATATATACACATACACATACAAGCACATTCATACATACATTCACACACGCACATACGTACACACATATATATATACGTTTGTCTTTATGTTGTGATAAGAACAATTTGACTTTAAACTGAAGGATTACACAATACATTTGGTGCAGCACGACTTCATTACCCACCAACAAGAATAGTATTGATAGTGACTTCGAAGTTTCAGTCAGCTAAACCATCGTTGGACGATCCGATGACGGTTTAGCTGGCAAAAACTTATTAAAAAGTTATTTGTCTTAGCTCAGCTGCACTCCATTTGTACACCTACATGATACATACAGGTATACATAAATACACAAACATACGCATGCGTATATATACACATGCACATATATACATGTATATATATATATATATAATATATATATATATACATATATATATATATACACATACACATACAAGCACATTCATACATACATTCACACACGCACATACGTACACACATATATATATACGTTTGTCTTTATGTTGTGATAAGAACAATTTGACTTTAAACTGAAGGATTACACAATACATTTGGTGCAGCACGACTTCATTACCCACCAACAAGAATAGTATTGATAGTGACTTCGAAGTTTCAGTCAGCTAAACCATCGTTGGACGATCCGATGACGGTTTAGCTGGCAAAAACTTATTAAAAAGTTATTTGTCTTAGCTCAGCTGCACTCCATTTGTACACCTACATGATACATACAGGTATACATAAATACACAAACATACGCATGCGTATATATACACATGCACATATATACATATATATATATATTATATATATATAATATATATATATATATATATATATATATATATATATATATATATGTATATACACTCACATACATATTCACATATTTGTATGGACATGCACATAGATACACACATATACATGTCTGTGAACATGAACATGTATATCAGAGCGTTTTGTGTCCGTATATTCAGATTGACACAGAAGGCATTTGACAGGACCAGGGAACTGTTGAAAACATATCTCAGATGAAGGCGGCGAGCTGGCAGAAACGTTAGCACTCCGGGCGAAATGCGTAGCCGTATTTCGTCTGTCGTTACGTTCTGAGTTCAAATTCCACCGAGGTCGACTTTGCCTTTCATCATTTCGGGGTCGATTAGATAAGTACCAGTTACGCACTGGAGTCGATATAATCGACCTAATCCGTTTCTCTGTTCTTGTTTGCCCTCCCTGTGTTTAGCCCCTTGTGGGTAGTAAAGAAAAAAAAAGAAAACATATCTCAGATGCCGCGTTGAGGGATTGAAACGTAACCTACTGTGTTTGCGAAGCAAGTTTCTTCACTACACGGCCACGCTTGATCCAAAACATTATTAAAAAGAAAAACAAAGTAACAACAACAAAAATATAATGCTACCAATGTAAAATAATATTTCGATTTAACATCGATCTCCTGATATTACTATAGTGAATATTGATGAAAGACTAATGAATTTATTAATTTTTGTTTTCACTTTTGTTTTTACATAAATTATTCAAGATCCAATTTTACTTCATTGACACAAAACAAATATACTTTAATTAATGAGTCTACATCATTAGTAACCCCACCACAAACCCCACCGCATACCCATCTAGCAACATCAATATCTGCCCACAACAATCACCCTGCATTCAACTTCCTGTCATTTTCATATTTTCACAGCCATATTTATCCACATTCACACAATGTACCCACACTATCCGCTCTGTTCTTTAGTAGTATTGGCCTACAACTTCCGACTTTCTTTCATCTACCCACATTACCACATTCTTCATTATACTCCATCCACCCATATCTCGCCAGCTACCTACATTTTCACATCAAGCCACGTAGCTCCATCCACCCACATTTTATCGTCTACTCAGATTTCTTCATCCACCCACCTTTTTATATCCAATCATATTTCGCCATCTACCCAAATTTTCACATCCACCCATATTTCTCCATTTACCAAGAATTCCTTACCTACCCACGATACTCTGTTACCAATATTTACTGCTCTGCTCATACTTTCTCATCTACTCACACTCTCTCATCTACTCACACTATCCATAAACACCATCTACTCATATTTCCTATCACTCCATTCTATTTAATCAGTCACCATCCAGGACCTATAAAGGGGCTGGTCTATTTAACTCCCATTCTTCGTCTAATGACCCATTATTTTCCATTCTGCACTACCCGCAAGGCTATCCAGATAAAAATCAATCTCGATAAAGTATGGGTTAACTCCCTCACTACCTACCCGACATTTAACTACCTACTCACAATTTTCTATCTCCACTCTGCTTTCTGCTACTTCTGCTCAGATCGATAACTACCCTAAAATCTACGCATCAGCTTAACATCCTTCCAAATTTTCTACCCCATTTACTTACAATTTGACAATTTGACAATTTGAATATTTACTTACAATTTGAGAATTTGAATATTTACTTACAATTTGAGAAATTCTGTCCACCCAGAATCTGACATGGATCTATAACGGAGGCTGTAATAAAACGAAAAGAAAAACAAGCTACATCCCTTCATCTTCTAAAACTGGAACCACACCGAGAAATAGAATCTCGTGACTCCCACGCAGATTCGTGTAACATTCCCCATTTTAAGGAACCAATCCGGAACGTATCACCTGATCGTTTTGCTAGAAGTAGCAGCTGACTACTATTCTCAAAATATACCCACAGCCTTAAAAATAGAAATATCAGATAGTGTAGCTTGTCATACTCTATGCTCGAAACACAGCCCCATGGTACGGCCATCGTTTGAAACTATGTAGGTCTGCACGATCACGTTCTAACTGAAGACAAGTAACAATAAAAATAAGACTAAAATTCAATTTTCGAATGAAGGGAAAGTACCAGATGAACCTAATACATCAATGCACACATACATGCATACAGACATACATATGCATGTATGCATGTGTATGCATACATACACACGCACATACACACACATGCATGCGCGCACGCACACACACGTATATGTATCATAGTAACACTATATCTGGTACACTATCGTTTATGGGTATGCACTGCGACTTCACAGTGTTGTACCTTTCGAATGATGCCACCCATCTGGCTAGGCAGACAGGTAGGCAGGCAGGTAAGCAGGAAGGTAGGCAGACAGGTAGGCAGGCAGGCTAACATTCCGCCAGTTTATCTCAAGGTTATTCTTTTACAACTGACTAGACTGGAGCAACCTGAAATGAAGTGTTTTGCTCAAGAACACAACGCTCTGCCCGGTCCTAGAATCGAACCCATGATCTAGCAGTCGTGATTGCAGCACCCGAACCATTAGGTTATGCGCCTTCACACACATGTACATGCACACATATGCGCCTCCCTCCACCACATATATATTTTATTATCCACACAGTAGCTTCATAATGATTGAAGGAACAAGGATAAATTAAAGAACATTTTACACATGAACAAGTGCTGAATCCAGTGTGCAGGATCGTTATTCCTTAAAATGAACCACTGCTTTTTGTGGAGTAGTTCTATTTGTGAAGGAGGCGCAATAGCCCAGTGGTTAGGGCAGCGGACTCCCGGTCATTGGATCGCGGTTTCGATTCCCAGACCGGGCGTTGTGAGTGTTTATTGAGCGAAAACACCTAAAGCTCCACGAGGCTCCGGCAGGGATAGTGGTGATCCCTGCTGTACTCTTTCACCACAACTTTCTCTCACTCTTACTTCTTGTTTCTGTTGTACCTGTATTTCAAAGGGCCGGCGTTGTCACTCTCTGTGTCACGCTGAATATCCCCGAGAACTACGTTAAGGGTTACACGTGTCTGTGGAGTGCTCAGCCACTTACACTTTAATTTCACGAGCAGGCTGTTCCGTTGATCGGATCAACCGGAACCCTCGTCGTCGTAACCGACGAAGTGCTTCCATCCATCTATTTGTGAAAGGAAAATCAAAGGAATACATTTCAGCTTAAAAACAGCGCTAAAAAAATTTCCTTTTCACTGCATGTAAGATCACGAGAAGTCTATGACTGATCGAACTCCAGAAACTTACTAATTTTATCGACACAAATGAGAACCATATCCTATCGATAGATTGGAAGTTTGAATCAGTGAAGTTCAGACCTGTTGTGCAAAAATATTACTTAAAATATTGACACAAACGCGGTCCTTTGAGCTGGCAGAATCGTTAGCACGCCAGGTGAAATGCTTAGCGGTGTTTCGTCTGTCTTTACGTTCTAAGTTCAAATTCCGCCGAGGTCGACTTTGCCTTTCATCCTTTCGGGGTCGATAAATTAAGTACCAGTTGCGAACTGGGATCGATCCAATCAACTGACTTCACCTCCCCCAACATTTCGGGCCTTGTGCCTAGTGTAGAAAAGAATATTAAAGGCGGTGAGCTGACAGAAACGTTAGCACGCCAGGCGAAATTCTTAGCAGTATTTCGTCTGTCTTTATGTTCTGATTTCAAATTTCGCTGAGGTCGACTTTGCCTTTCATTCTTTCAGGGTCGATAAATTAAGTACCAGTTGCGTACTAGGGTCGATCTAATCGACTGGGACCCCCCCCCAATTCGGGCCTTATGCCTAGAGTAGAAAAGAATCGTTAGCACGCCGGACAAAGTGTTTAGCTGAAGTCGACTTTGCGTTTAACCCTTTCGGGGTTAAGATAAGGACCAGTTGTACACTGGGAGTCGATGTAATCGACTACAACCCTTTCTACAGAATTGAGACTGAAATAAATTGAGACCCGTTTTACTGAGACTTAAGCAAATTGAAACTCGTTTTATTGAAACCGAAATGAATTGAGACAGAAATAAACTGAGACTCATTTTATTGTGACCAAAATAAATTGAGAGCCGTTTCATTGAGACTGAAATAAATAAAGATATCTGACAGCAAAGAATTAGCAAAAATACTTGACGGTTTGCAAATCGAGGATGGAGACTTCACAAAACAAGAAATAGAAAGAGCTACAAGTAACACAAAGTACTGAAAAAGACATCTTGGCAAGGAAAGCTCTTGCCTTGGGCGCATGCCACAAACTGAGAAAGGTATGGAGTTCAAAGTTAGCAAGGAAATTGAAAGTGAGGCTGTTTCTGGCAACAATGGAGTCTGTTCTTCTATACGGGGCTGAAACATGGACTCTCACTAAAGCATTGAAGAAGCAGTTGGACGGTTGCTATACGAGGATGCTTAGAATGGCAATCAGTGTCTTCTGGAAGAGTCATACAACAAACGGTGACTTATACCAGGGACTACCAAAAGTAACATTGAAGATATAGCATAGAAGGATGAGGCTAGATGGACACTGCATCAGACATACTGATGAAATTGCTAACAAGCTGGTGCTCTTGTAATCAACGGAAGGAAGAACCAGGAGAGGAAGGAGGAAGACGAACTATATCGACAACTTGCTGGAGGATACTGCTATGGAAGGGGTACGGGAATTGATGACCACTATGGAAGATCGAGATGAATGGGGGAAACGTGTGGAAACAGTCTTGGGGTGTCCTGTAGGACGACCTAGATAGATAGATGAAATAAATTGAGACACGTTTTATTGAGACTGAAATAAATCGAGGGTCGTTTATCTTGATTATTTTATCTACTCAAGCTTTGTTTTTAGCTTATGAAGGGACTGTATAACTGATTTATTAACTTCCAGAAACCTTAGTATATAACTGAAGCTCTTTATAAAAATTTAATTCTAATGGAACCCACACAGATTCAGAAAAGTGGTATATAACAAATACTTATTTACTGACAGGGAAACTAAAAAAAAATATCCAAAAAGCGGTTACACTAAATGCGTTTATATACAACCACAGGGTAGATCACTTAATATAGATATAATCAATGGGTATTTAAAACGTTGCTTTGACGTGCAGTCTAGACAGAGTTGTAATTACCACGAAATTCTAAAGATTTGTGGGTCATATTCAATAAGTAGATGTTCTGGAATACTAATTTACATTTTACAGAGTAAATTAATGGAATCCTCACCCTACCTACATCTCTTTTACTTCGCATCTTTTTGCCATACAAATTATTTTGTGTATTTTTCAAACACAATAAATTTGTGTCAAATGTCAAAATTTAAAACCTGAAAGTAATTATATAAATATCGATAGAAAAATAGTGAGACAGACAGGTATACATATTGATACACCTGTATGTGTTTATAAATATCTGTGTATATGTATATACTCACACACACACACACACACACACACACACACACACACATATATATGTACATACATATATATGTATGTGTTTATGTGTGTGTGTGTGCTTCATTACACCCACACCTCTTATCTGTTTTACCTCCCATCTGTCTGCCAAAGAAAGAGTTTTTAACTTTTATATATATTTTTCTATACTGAAAATAAAATTGATATGTGTCAAATGTTAAAATGTAAAAACCTGAAAAATCATTTTATACATCTGCATGGACAACATATACTCATAAGACATACTCACATGGATATGTAGATATACATAAGGGTATATACATATATATACATATATACATATATATATATATATATAATATATATATATATATATATATTATATATATATCTACATATATATGTATATATATATATATATATACATATATACATATATATATATATACATATATATATGTATATATAAATATATATATATATATATGTACATATATATACATGTATACATGCATATATATATGTATAACACACACACATATATATATATTGTATATATACTTACATACACACACATATATACACATATATTGAAATATATAGATTTATATATTGTTGAAATTATAGGTGTATAAACTACAAACAGGTGTCCAAGTTTGATGCTCAGGAAGGGAGAGAAAAATATATCCGTACATAATATATAGGTACTGATATATATATATATTATATATATATATATATATATTATATATATATATATATTTGTAAAAAATGAAGTTCGAAAATGCTGCTGTATTATACAATTTTTAATTTTTATATATACATTATAACATGTTTCAGTTCCTGAAATGAACCTTATCAAAAAAAGTTATATATAATAAAAGACAGCTCATGCCGACAAACACAAGAAATTCATTTATAATACACAACGGAGTCAGACATCTTAGAGTTCATGTATAGTTGATATATAGTTCATGTATAGTTGATATATAGTTTGAAGTATATGTTCAAAGTGTTCGATGCAGTGGCCCACACGGTGGCGATACGTATTCAATACAAAAAACAGATCAAAGTGGTGGAAAGCGGTCAATACAGAAGATTGATGTTTCCGAAGAGCGAGGAATTCATTTTTACCTTAAGCAATTGTGATGACCCATGGTGGATGTTCGCTGGGTGGTTCTAGTGGGTTTTGTGAAGTGCTCGGTTTTATAATGCCTGTTAGGTGGTCAATCCAGCGTAGCGTGACGTCATCAACGTTTTGACCAATCGTTTCGTTAGGTGGCTTTAGTCAAGCAGAACGGGACGTCACCATTATTTTGACCAATCGCTGCATTATAACTGCCTCTTGTTTGTTTCCTGTTTTGACCAGTCGCTTCGTTAGTCAAGCAGAACGGGACGTCATCCAGATTCTGCCCAATCACGACTTATAGCTACATTAGATCTGCCCCCTGTCTGTACTTGTTAGGTGACTAGTCAAGCAAAAAGGACGTCATCAATATTCTGACTAATGACTGTCCCCTGTTTGTATCCTGTCCATTCTAGCAGAGCTAGACGTCATCAACTTGTTGACCAATCAGAATCGGGTCTGACCCTTAGCTGTATCGTATGTATCAGGGTCAGATTTGCACGAAAGAATTTTTTTTCCTTTTTTACTAAGGCATATTTCCGTCAGAGCGAGTGTCTGTTTAAAGTAGCGGCCGTGTTGGAATTTTGCTTCTCCTTTTCGGAGGACTTATCTTTTGTTTTAGTATTCTTGGCCCAGGGTGTTTAAACTTGGTCTAAATTTTTTTATGAAATATAGTTCTTTATTTTGGCGTTGTGTGAAGGTTGCGTTGTCACTGAATTTATAGAGCGGGTTAGTTGTAAATTTCGGATTTACATTTCCAGCACTTCTATCTATGTGTCCGCTGACCGGTATTTTGCGGTAATCAGGGTTTCTAATTTGTGATTTATGCACCGCCATCCTGTTACGTAAGCTATTTTTTGTATGGCCTATATACTGCCTATTGCAGCCTGCGCATGTTATGACGTAAATTAAGTTTTCTGATGTGCAGGTGAAGTTTGTTCTAATGGTGAACTGGTGGCCTTGTTCCAGTATAAATTCTGATCCTTCTTTCAAGATGACACAGATTCCGCAGTTGGGCCTTCCACATTTTCTAACTGCTGGTTTTGTGGTTGATGTTGAGTGCAGTGTAGCTTGGGTTAAAATCCTTTTCAAGGATTTTGGTTGCCGTTTACTTTTAATGATGGTGTGTGTTTCGAGGATGCGGTTCATCTTTGGGTCTCCCTTTAGTAGGGCTGTGCTTTGTAGTATGGTGTTGAAGGCCTCATTGTTGAGTGGGTTGTGTGTAGAGATGTAGGGAAGGGTTTTTAATTGTTCTTTCTTTTTTGGTTTTGTTTGTCTCAGGTCTTCTATACTTAATTTAAGTACCCGTTGGATTGCACTGTCTATTAGGGACTGTGGATAGTTTCTATTTGTGAGTGTGGTTCTAAGTTCCTGGAGACGTGTGTGTCGGGTGTTTGTGTCTGATATTATGGTGCAAATCCTTCTAGCTAAACAAAAAGGGACATTCATTCTAGTGTGTCGTGGGTGGCATGAATCAAAGGGTAGGTACTGTTTAGAGCCTGTCGGTTTATAGTAGATATCTGTCTCTATTTTGTTGCCGGTTTTCTTAATGAGGATGTCTAAAAATGGTAATTCTTTTTCGTTGTGGTCCATCGTGAATTGTATATTGTCATTTATTCCATTTAATAGTATTTTAAATTCCTCAAGTTTCTCTATGCCTTTGCCCAGATGATGAAACAGTCATCGAGGTATCTTTTCCAGTTGTTATGGATATAGGTGGCGAAGGTGTTTCCATATTTCTCGAGTGTCATCCGGTATAGTATTTTCTCGAGGTATCCCATCACTAGGTTGGCAAAAGATGGTGCAGTACGCGTGCCCATCGCTGTTCCAGATCTTTGCCTGTAGAAATCATTGTCAAAATAAAATAATTGTTCTCTAAAATGAATCTAAGTCCTTCTATTATAAGGTCTTTGTGTTATGCGAGTTGGGAGTTCAAAGGGGTAGTTATTCAGCCAGAAGGTGATCGCTTCTATTCCTAGGTTGTGAGGGATGTTAGAATAAAGATAAAGATTAACTACGTCGAATGATACTAGAAGGGTTTTCTCATTGACTGTTTTAGGGAGGTGGTTGAGCATATCTATATCGTCTCTTACGTAGCTTTTGATGTGTTTTAGGAAGGTTTAAGAAGTGTGTCTAAGAAATTGCTGAGGCGGTGAGTTTCACATGCTGGCCCTGCTATTATCGGTCTTAGTTTAAGATCATTTGGTGAAGGGATTTTGATGAGTGTGTCGGTGGATGTTTTGCACGTTTCTCTAATGGTTTGGCTTTTGTGTACCTTAGGGATACCATAGAACAAACTCGATTTGCATTTGAAGTTAGTGATGTATTCATACTCCTTGTTCGTGAGTCCTTCTTGGTATGTGTTGATTAATGTCCTAAGGTTATGCATTATTTTTTGCGGTTATACTGTTGGGCCCTTTCATAATACGTTTCATCTTAATAGGGATAGCACTAAATTTTTATAATCGTTTGTATTCATTATTACTATCGCGTTGCCCTTATCTGCCTCCTTAATTGTTATTGTTTTGTCTTCTCTTAGTTTGATGAGGTCGTTCCATTCTCTTTTGTTGAAGTTAGGGCTGTGTTTTTGTTTCTTGATGAATTGAAACGGGAAATTAGTTATGTAGTCACAATAGCGGTCTAAGGCTTTATTCTTACCTTGGGGGGGGTGTAATTGCTCTTGTTTCTAGCTATTGAGTCCTCCTCTATTTGTTTGTCTTGAAATGCCTCGGTGAGTCTTAGTTTTCTGCAAAATTCCGAAATATCATCTTTCATTTCATAGTAATTAGAACGTTGTGGGGTGGGTGTAAATTTAAGTCCTTTGGAGAGTATGCTTATTCGTTAGGTGTAAGTTCTTTGTTTGAGAGATTGATTATCTTAATTACCTGAGGTTTCTTTTGTTTGTCCTTTGCCATCGTGTGTCCCTGTTCCTGTGTGTAAGGTCTAAAAAATGGTTGGTGTAGTTATGTTCAAAGCTATTATTTATCTGTCTCATGTTGTTATAATTGTCAGAGTGAGTTTGTGGTGCTCTGTTCTGGAGTCTGTTGTTGAACCTAGTGTTCCGTCTTAGTTCCTCAGGTATATTGTGTTGGTAGTGTTTCCTCCGTAGTGCATTTGTTGTTTGTTATGGTTGTATGGTTGGTTCCTGGGGTGGATGTTTGGTAGTAGCGTTTTGGTTTGGTTATGTGGGTTGTATTTTATAGTATTGTATGTTGTGGCTCTTAGGTCGTGGTGGAATGGTGTGGTGGGACCCTATAAGTGTTTTGGGGTTGGTGTAGGTAGTGTGGGGTGCGTTTTAAATGCATTTTTCTGGTGTAGAGTGTGTTTGGATTTCTTGGTGGTTGTTCTGCTCTGTTGGTATGTCTATTTTCGAACTGGTGTGGTGGGCCTCTGTAGGTGTTTTGGGGTTGGTGTAGGTAGTGTGGGGTGTGTTTTAGGTGAAATTTTCTGGTGTAGAGTGTGGTAGGATTTCTTGGTGGTTGTTCCGTTCTGTTGGTATTTGGTTTTGATTTGCTTAATTTTATGAAGGGGTTGTTGGATATGTGTTCATTTTTGAAGTTGGTTTCATATTCTAGAAACCAGATGGCGCTCTTTTCCCTTCGTTGGAGGGACTTAAGTTCCTCTTTTTCACATTCTTCATTCCATAGTGCTGGTAATGTTTCAGTATTGATGTCGTCTATTAGTTTGATGACTTCTTCGTTGATTTCCTCGTCTATGGTTTTTACTTTTTCTTCATTCGTTTAGCTCTCAGCTTAAGTAGTTCTATTCCATCTTCATTTTTTCTAATGACATTTTTTCTCTAAGTTTTCTTTGTTCTTCTGGTTCTTCCGAGATGGGCTTGATTTGTAATTTACGGGGTATGACTAGGGGTGTTGAGTCTAGCCATTTTTGGTAAATCTCTGCTTTATTCTGATTTTGTATCATTTTCCAAAAAGCGAATTTTCTGTTTCGCTGTAGTGTTCTCCATTGGGGGAGGACTTGGTTCTTTATTTGTAATGTTGAAGTTGCTCGGTTCTTCTCATGTGTTCCTTCTTTTTGTTGCTCTTGTTTCGTAAAGTTTGTGAAGAATGTCGTCATTGTATCGCATAGATTTTCAACTTTCTCGAATATTTCGGAGGGTTTTTTATTCGATTCGGTTTCCTCGTTAGTTTGTGTAGAAGGTCGAGGTGTTAAGTTGAGTTTGTTTAACCCTGCTGTTAGGTTTGAATTTATGCTTTTCAATTCTTTCAGTATCTCTTCATTTATTGAGGAGATGTCGTTGGTGTCTTTTTTGGCAGGCATTTTCGGGAGCTCGTACGTGATATGATATTTATAATAGGATTAGCTCGTATACGAGTAGGTATATATTTGTAAAAAATGAAGTTCGAAAATGCTGCTGTATTATACAATTTTTAATTGTTATATATACATTATAACATGTTTCAGTTCCTGAAATGAACCTTATCAAAAAAAGTTATATTATATATATATATATATATATATATATATATAGATATACATACATATATGTATGTATATGCGCGTAGGCCAGAATGTATGCAAACAATTCGCAGATAACCGCACACGCACTTGAGTCTCATTTGAAATATTAGATTGATTACACACATTACATACAAAACGCTCCTCACTGCGTATGTATAGTTAGACTGTGGGTAAATATTCAGCAACTATAACGAAAGATAAAATTTTGTGAAAGGCTCAAAAGAAGTGTTAAGAATGAGATGCTGTATATATATATATATGTATATATATATATATATATATATATATATCTATATATATATATATATATATAGCATCTCATTCTCTCTCTCTCTCTCTCTCTCTCTCTCTCTATATATATATATATATATATAATATATATATATAATATATCTGTTTAAGGCAGATAGTACGATGTTATATTACAAAATATAATGAAGTTACCTATTGAAATAATTTTATATTCAGTACAGTACAGTCTATTACACCACACACACACGGACGCACACACACATATGTATAATGCGTATACATACATATATACATATATTTGTGTGTGCGTGTGTGAGTGCGTATATGTGTGTATATACATATATAAACGGATATATATGTATAAGTATGTACATGTATATAGACACGTGTGTATATCTATTCTATCTCTCTACCTATCTTTCTATCTATCCTCTATCTATCTATCTATCTATCTATCTATCTATCTATCTATCTATCTATCTATCTATCTATCTATCTATCTATCTATCTATCTATCTACCTTTCTATCTATCTATCTATCTATCTATCTATCTATCTATCTATCTATCTATCTATCTACCCATCTTTCTATCTATCCTCTATCTATCTATCTATCTATCTATCTATCTATCTATCTATCTATCTATCTATCTATCTATCTATCTATCTTACTGCGGAAGCTGGCGGCTCTAAGGGGCATCCCGCGAGAATTGGGATGCGGGACGAGCGTGTCTGCATACGCGGACGACGTCACCGTCATAGTGTCTAGCCACGAGCACATCGAGCTGGTCGGCGAGACACTGAAAAACTACGAAGCGGTGACAGGAGCGAAAATCAACCGGGAAAAGTCAGTGGGCTTGCGACTAGGCACCTGGAGAAGCAAGCCCATGCCGTCCACCAGCGCCTCCGTCGTGGGACGCTGGACCGACGGCCCGGTTGAGTTGCTCGGGGTCTGGTTTGGTCCGGACCTCCAAGTGGAGAAGAACTGGAACGAGATAACGAGTAGGGTGGTCACTCTCGCCCGGCAATGGGCCGAGAGGAAACTGTCCCTAAAAGGTCGAGCGGAGGTGGCGAACACGTACATCGCGTCCGTCATCTACTACCGCTGACCGTCGTACCTTGTCCCGACACCCTACCATCACCAAACTACAACGCATCCTCTTTCGCTTCTTGTGGAAAGGATGCGTCCCGATGGTCAGGCGATCCATTTGCTGTCAACACCCGTTTTAAAAGGAGGGTGGGCATGCCGTGGTTGATGATGCGCAGACAGGCTGAGACTGCGACATCTCTGGCTCTATGTAGACGACGGTGAACAGGTGTGGTCGCCGTTTGTGAGGCACGCTTTCCGCAGCTCGTCTCCATGACCGAACTGCAGTCGTGGATCAAAAAAAGAGGCCGAGGAAGGGCGAATGGCAACCGCGAGAGTCGCGTTGCTCTCAAGCAACTCTGCCGTCCTGGGTCGACCTTAAGTGACTTCAACACAACCAAAGCATTCTATAGGGGGTTAGTGGAGGGGAGGTACGACGACGAGCTCGGGGTCGAACCTGGACGTCGACGAGGAGTACCTGACCCGCCTGTTCGGGGCGACTTTCGGGCCAGGGCCCATGGACAACTTCCAGAGATCCCTGGCCTGGCAGTGCTACCGAGAGCGCTACCCGTTCGGGATAAGCTCTACAGACACGGCTCGAGAAACACGGGGCCGACCTGCCCGAGATGCGGTCAGAGCGACGAAACCGTTCTGCACGCACTCGTTCAGTGTCCAACAATTTCCGACCTGTGGGCTTATGTCGAACAACTGCTGTCACGTGTGGGACGAGTCGGTTTAAGCTGAGTCTATCGTCAATATTGTCACGCCTCCTCCTTCAAACGGGAAGGAAGAGCTATTTTCATCATCCTTGTGGCTATGGCGAAAGAATGTATCTGGTGGACGCGTCTGAAAGGATTGGAGACAAACACTTTCCTCTCTGGTCAATCTCTCATCAACTTCTTCAAGTACCACTTGAAAAGGAAAGTGAGAGTAGAGAGGCAAGTTTTGTCTAGCGAATGTTTTAAAAAAGATGGGTGAATGTAGCAAGAATGGCACGTATGAATGACGAAGCCACCTTGAGCATAGTCCTATGAACCCAGAAATCGAAAACAGAGAGTTGCTTATTTGCAAAAAAAAAAAAAAAAAAAGAAATATAAAATGTGACTTCATTGACCGAGGTTACCGTGGTCTTTTCCGTAGGCTTTTCTTTCCACGGGTAAACCTCACCTGTCCTCCCCTTTACACTTCATATTGACATTTCTGTGATAACGATCCCTATTGATCAATTTTTTTTTTTTTTTTTTTTTTTCCTCTCCCCCTTTTTTTAACCCCCCTTTTTTGTCCTCTTTCTCTCCTTTTACGATCCCTTTTGATCGAAACTCCCCCGTCCTTTTTTTTTTTTTTTTTTTTTTTTTTAAACCTTCAAAAGAAAAGCTCTACCTTGTAATTTGTTCTATCTGTGTGCAGCCCTGTGTGGCTAATAAAGAAACATATCTATCTATCTATCTATCTATCTATCTATCTACTACATATCTATCTATCTATCTACTATCTATCTATCTATCTATCTATCTATCTATCTATCTATCTATCTATCTATCTATCTATCTATCTATCTATCTATATCTATCTACTATCTATCTATCTATCTATCTATCTATCTATCTATCTATCTATCTATCAATCTATCTATCTATCTAGCTATCTATCTATCTTGGACGGACGCTAGTCATATCGGCTCCAAGTGAGTTGGCCACTTTTACATGTTTAAAACTCCTTGTTGTCAAATATTTTGTTTTAATCGTTGTGCAAATTCATTCACTAAAAAACCTGAGAATTATTCACGTAGAATTCCGCCCCTGTATGGGCGAAATTACAAAAAAACTTTCAAAACTTTCGTGGGTTTTTTAGCCATTTTTCATTTTGAAAATGGCAACTAGAAACCACGTGGCTAGCCCGACAGTCATGCAGAACGGTAGCAAAACACTATTGCTACCACTAGCTGCTAAACATCGCAGCGTGAACACCGCTGTCACCACCATCACCACCACCAACAACAACAACAACAAATCTAACGTCGCATTCACCATCGCCGCGACCAAAGACATTAACTTAGATTTCCCCTCACTCCCCACACCACTTGTTGATGATAAAGGGACAGAGAAAGGGATTTCAAAAATGAATACAAACGAAAACATGAATGCCAGCACCACCACCATCACCACCAACAACAACAACAACGAAATTGGCACAAAGCCGCCTACCAAAGACAACACCGCCAACATCAACACCACTACTACGACGTCAAATGCTACATCCAAAGCCTTCTGCTGCTAATACCGCCAACACCAACACCACTACCATGACTTCAATTAACACTGCCACAATTAACACTTCTACTTCTCTAGCCAATTCAAAACGAATTTTGCGGACGTAACAAAACAAAAAAGAACAATTGTAACATTCACCACACAAGAGATAAACCGCACAAAGGCACTCTTCTCCAAAGAAGGAGACAAATTGCACCTTCATATTCCACAACACATCGTGGAAACACGCAAAAAAAAACAATTTTATAAAGTAATAAACAAAAAAACAAGAAGAAAGAAAATGCACCGCAGGAAAAAATCGATAAATGCCTTCGTCCTGTATGGGACTCCAAGGAATATATCAGTTGGGGAAACAAATTTGGTACAGTCCAAGTACGTTTCCTCAACGAAAGTTTAGCAAAACGTTTTTCCACATTGGAGCTACATTCGGACGACTTGGTAATGATACCAGTCTATTTAAACAAAAGGGTCACGAAAGTCCAAATAAAAAACATACCATTTGATGTCGAAACACAATGGTGTGGTCTCTGCCATCTGCTTTGAAATGTCAGAGACAATGTCAGAGACAAACATCCTGGAAATCGCGGTTCTAGGAGAGAAAGACTATGTGGGCAAATCAATCGAATTCCTGCTTCAATTGGATGAAGCAGCAAGAGAGAAGATACCCACCGCTATAGAACTGCCAGGGCTACAAACTCTATATAGTGGTAGAGGGCAGGCGACCACGCTGCTATTTGTGTGGAAGCGAACACACTTGAAAAAGACGTGCCCAACCACTGCACACCAAGAGCAACAACAACAACCACTACCACAACCAAAGCACTCCGGAAAAAAAGCTCTACTACCCACACCACCATCAACACAGAAGACGACAAGAGAAGCACACCAAGCTAATCCGTCATCAACCAAAAACCACTCGACACCTGGAAAAATACCAACACTACCATCAACAGCAAAACCCAAAGGAACAGAAAAACAAAGAAAACACACAAACTGATCCCCCATCCCTTATACCGCACTCACACACACACAAACACTCAACAACCAACAACAACGAAAACAACAACACAACCACTTACACAGACATACATAGAAGCCCACAACATACCCCTACCCCCTTCTGATTCCTCAGAAATTTCGTCGGAAGACGAAACCAGTGAGGAATGGCAAATAGCTACAAAAAGAAGGAAAATAAAGAGCAGAAACACAACCAAACCAAATGCAAACACGAACAAAGCAGGGGAAATACATCTCCCGAAGACATTTCAAAACCCAACGCAAACAACAGCCACACCAACACCACAAAAACATATACAGCAAACATGCTCACAGCCATAGACACCAAAAACACAAATTTGATGGAATACATCCAATCAAAAACAAACATAACAGAAGATGACATAAAAACAAACAACCACCCATACACAACACCACCAGACCACATCAAAATATACACATCTCCAAAAGTCTGCACCACACACTCAAAGGCATTTTCCCCAGTGCGGTTGGTAAATGCCAAAAATATCTCACAAAGAAACTGTACTGGGATCTTCTCGAGGACAAACAACGGAGAAAAGCAAAAACTTTCGAGCAGTAAGTAACCCTCTGTATTCTAATTCATTAGAACTATGATCAAGATTGGTTGTGTAAATGCGCGTGGCTTGGGGTCCCCTTGGAAACAAGGGTACCTCTTAAATGACATAAAGTCACATAAGTTAGAAATCATAGCCATAAGCGAGACCAGACTCCACAATCCGTGGGCCCTAAAGACCATGTTTGGCGGACAGTTCAACATTTATTTTTCCCCCTGTCTGCCGAGAATGGGCGGTAGTGGCACCGCGGTACTTTTTCACAAGAGTCTGGATCTCAATGTAAGGACAATATTCGTAGACCCGGAGGGTAGACTGGTCGTCCTGGATGTCGACGGCAGCAATGGGTGCGCTTTTCGCACCGCCCTTAACAGGTCGGGCGGATTTCTTTCAACGTCTAGAAGTTTTCTTGGGAACGTCTCGTCCTTTACTCTTAGTGGGGGATTGGAATGCTACCTTGGACACGCATGTAGACTACGTGGGTAGAGATAGGAATAGACGGGGATGCAAATGCCTCAGAGACCTGCTCAGACGCTTTCAACTGTCTGACAGGTTTCGACTAGACCACCCGAATGCGCGCCAACGTGGACATGGAGCAACCGCATCGAGTCGTCGAGATCGTATCTAGATAGGATACTGTGTAGGACAGTAGATAGAGATAGCATAGGATGTCCACAATTCCACATAGTCAGCTACACGGATCACAAACTTGTGACATGTACGCTAGACTTAGGTAAGACACTTAGGCAGGGTCCCGGATACTGGAAACTAAACGCGTCTTTCCCATCGAGACAAGTTTTCAGAGACCGGATTAGCACACTAGTAAAGAGGGCTTTGACGGGAGCCATCATCAACAACAAATGGTGGTTTGCCCTCAAGAGAGCAGTAAAAGCAGAAGCGATTAGGTACAGCAAAGCACTAGCCATAGATAGAAATAGAGTAGAGGGTGAGCTAGTTAAGAAGCTAGAAGAGGCAATTAGAAGCGGCATCGCATCCGACGTTTTGGCGGCGAGGTTGGCCCTCGACCAACACTTCAACGCCAAACACGAAGGATGTGCTGTCAGAGCTAGGATGCGTGCTCTAAGGAACGAAGGTGTTGGAGCCGCGAGAGAGGCCCGGGTGGCAGAGGCGCAACAGGGCAACAAAGCCACCATTCGGTCACTGGTAGATGAACAGGGGCGCGAATTGCTCGAGCCAAGTAAATGTGTGAGGCCTTTCAGCAGCATTTTGCCCGACTGTTCGGAACGAGTGGAGGGCAAGAACGTAGGGTGGACTTCAGTGCCTACCTACATAGCCTACCACGACTCTCGACAAGAAAGGCAGGGTGCTGCGAAGGTGCCATCACGGCGGCGGAAGTGCGGGAAGCGATGGCAGAATGCTCGAGGGACAAATCACCGGGTTTGGATGGTCTACCCTACGAGCTTTACAATTGTATGCCAGACTTGTTTGGAGATCTCTTGGCGGCGGTGTACTGCAACTGGCAGCAAAACGGGAGCATTCCTGGTTTTGTGAGCCGAGGAGCCGTAACACTGCTGAAGAAAGATCTAAACAAGGGAAATGTAATAGATAACTTTAGGCCCATCACTCTGCTTAATGCAGACTTGAAAATTTTGGCCAAGGTGCTAGCCAAGAGGTTGGCGCTTGTCATCGAGAAACTGGTCGACAAGGCGCAAACATGCGCCGTGCCAGGCCGGACCATCCATGACACACCTCCATCTGATGCGCTACATCATAGACAGGGTAGTTAACGAACCTGGCATGGGTGGGGCCCTGATCAACTTGGATCAATCAAAAGCCTTTGATAGGGTAGACCATCGATACTTGGAGGCAGTCCTGAGAGCGGCTGGTTTCGGTCCCGTCTTCCGCGGCTGGATAGCTGCCTTGTACAGAGGCATCCGTTCGGTAATTCGCGTAAATGGACATCTATCGAGACCTTTCGACATTGCACGTTCGGTCCGTCAGGGATGCCCCCTCTCGGCGCTTCTATACGTATTGACTCTTGAGCCACTACTGCTGCGAAGCTGGCGACTCTAAGGGGCATCCCGCGAGAATTGGGATGCGGGACGAGCGTGTCTGCATACGCGGACGACGTCACCGTCATAGTGTCTAGCCACGAGCACATCGAGCTGGTCGGCGAGACACTGAAAAACTACGAAGCGGTGACAGGAGCGAAAATCAACCGGGAAAAGTCAGTGGGCTTGCGACTAGGCACCTGGAGAAGCAAGCCCATGCCGTCCACCAGCGCCTCCGTCGTGGGACGCTGGACCGACGGCCCGGTTGAGTTGCTCGGGGTCTGGTTTGGTCCGGACCTCCAAGTGGAGAAGAACTGGAACGAGATAACGAGTAGGGTGGTCACTCTCGCCCGGCAATGGGCCGAGAGGAAACTGTCCCTAAAAGGTCGAGCGGAGGTGGCGAACACGTACATCGCGTCCGTCATCTACTACCGCCTGACCGTCGTACCTTGTCCCGACCCTACCATCACCAAACTACAACGCATCCTCTTTCGCTTCTTGTGGAAAGGATGCGTCCCGATGGTCAGGCGATCCATTTGCTGTCAACACACCCGTTAAAAGGAGGGCTGGGCATGCCGTGGTTGATGATGCGCAGACACGCGCTGAGACTGCGACATCTCTGGCTCTATGTAGACGACGGTGAACAGGTGTGGTCGCCGTTTGTGAGGCACGCTTTCCCGCAGCTCGTCTCCATGACCGAACTGCAGTCGTGGATCAAAAAGAGGCCGAGGAAGGGCGAATGGCACCGCGAGTGTCGCGTTGCTCTCAAGCAACTCTGCCGTCCTGGGTCGACCTTAAGTGACTTCAACACAACCAAAGCATTCTATAGGGTTTAGTGGAGGGGGGTACGACGACGAGCTCGGGGCGAACCTGGACGTCGACGAGGAGTACCTGACCCGCCTGTTCGGGACGACTTTCGGGCCAGGGCCCATGGACAACTTCCAGAGATCCCTGCCTGGCAGTGCTACCGAGAAGCGCTACCCGTTCGGGATAAGCTCTACAGACACGGCTCGAGAAACACGGGGCCGACCTGCCCGAGATGCGGTCAGAGCGACGAAACCGTTCTGCACGCACTCGTTCAGTGTCCAACAATTTCCGACCTGTGGGCTTATGTCGAACAACTGCTGTCACGTGTGGGACGAGTCGGTTTATCAGCTGAGTCTATCGTCATATTGTCACGCCTCCTTCCTTCAAACGGGAAGGAAGAGCTATTTTCATCATCCTTGTGGCTATGGCGAAAGAATGTATCTGGTGGACGCGTCTGAAAGGATTGGAGACAAACACTTTCCTCTCTGGTCAATCTCTCATCAACTTCTTCAAGTACCACTTGAAAAGGAAAGTTAGAGTAGAGAGGCAAGTTTTGTCTAGCGAATGTTTTAAAAAAATGGGTGAATGTAGCAAGAATGGCACGTATGAATGACGAAGCCACCTTGAGCATAGTCCTATGAACCCAGAAATCGAAAACAGAGAGTTGCTTATTTGCAAAAAAAAAAAAAAAAAAAAAAAAGAATATAAAATGTGACTTCATTGACCGAGGTTACCGTGGTCTTTTCCGCAGGCTTTTCTTTCCACGGGTAAACCTCACCTGTCCTCCCCTTTACACTTCATATTGACATTTCTGTGATAACGATCCCTATTGATCATTTTTTTTCCTCTCTCCCCCCCCCTTTTTTTTTTTTTTTTTAACCCCCCTTTTTTTTTTGTCCTCTTTCTCTCCTTTTACGATCCCTTTTGATCGAAACTCCCCCTTCCTTTTTTTTTTTTTTTTTTTTTTTAAACCTTCAAAAGAAAAGCTCTACCTTGTAATTTGTTCCATCTGTGTGCAGCCCTGTGTGGCTAATAAAGAAACATATCTATCTATCTATCTATCTGTTTGTCTATATATCTATCTATCTATATATATATATAGACACACAGGTGTGTGTGTCTGCTTGTGAGTGTACCTGTGTCTGTCTGTTTGTCTGTCTGTCCGTTAGTATATATGTATACATATGTGTGTGTGAATGTATTTTCAAGCAGTTTCTGCTAGTTTCTGCACCTCTGAATTTCCGTGCCACTCTATTTCGCTTTCCCTATCCACTCCTTTCCCCGGCATGTTTTCAAATTGTGTATGTTTATATCAATCATTCACTTATCATTACAAACTGAGTTAAAATCTGTTACATAATTGCCATCAACTAATTTAGGAAAATGAGACCAAATTGGTTTACGAAAATCTTCCGGCAGGTTAAATTTGGATTACTCTCCAAAATACCACCCTATTTCCTTTTCTCTGTCTTTTAATTATCATTGATTTTGAAATAATTGGTTCAATCTATTTTTTTTTTATCTGACTATATTTTACTAATTTACCTCAATTATTTTTCTGTTTTGAAACTAAACTGGAATTGTCTTTGCAACAGTTTCGATCTTCTCTGCCGGATATCGTTCGTTGCTAAGACGTTTATTGCTTTTGACTGTACTAATCGAAAGGGCCGGTAGGACATACAGACATTTGCCCCCTCCCAGAGAGCGGCATATTTATAGTTATTATATATATATATATATATATATATATATATATATATATACATATATTTATTCATGAATTTGTGAAAATGCACTTATTTGTGTGTGTGTGTGTATGTGTGTGTGTACGAAATAAATAATCACTGAATAAAAAGGTCAATACATATATAGAGTGAAATTTTTACTCTTCCTTAAAGAAATGATTGTCCAAGTTTAAAAAAACAAGGCTTTTCAAGCTATCGTGAAAAATGTGGATTTTTGGCGCGTGCACACATACACATATGTATGTATACACACACACATATACAAGGTGTGATGGATAAGTTGTCGCCATTTTATATTTCGAATTTTTGGTGTTAATCTGAGGACAGAGCAAAGGATTCGCAAAGAGTTGGATGAATCTAATGGTGATTACGAAGATACGCCAGCTTGAAAAAACTCACTCTGATCGTTCTGATAAGAAAAGAACTCCAGAACAAGTCAATCAGGTCCATTGCCACGGATATGGGAGTGTCTGTGTTTCTTTTTAGGCAAGTAGTCAAGAAATCCATTTGTCCTGTTCCTGTTGGAGTATAAACAGCCATCAGTCTGAAGGCATGCCCTTCGCTACTGCTCATATCAGAACCAAAATTTACCTCCTGGGCCCAGGAAAATTGTTCTTATCTTGAGATTCAGACCGCTCCAGATAAACAAAATTTGAAATTATCATTAAAGGCAGCAAACTGGCAGAATCGTTAGCACATCGGTCAAAATGCTTAGCGGCAATTCGTCCGTCTTTATGTTCTGAGTTCAAATTCCGCCGAAGTCAACTTTGCCTTTCATCCTTTCAGGGTCGATAAAACAAGTACCAGTGAGCATTCGGGCTAATGTAATGGACTTATTCCCTCCTCCGAAATTGGTTGCCATGTGCGAAAATTTGAAACCATTATTATTATTATTATTATTATTATTACTGAGTGAGAGAGCAGTGCAGCCATCAAAGTGACACTGGGATAAAATATACGAAGCCCAGTATATCCATCATGACTACCCGTCTGATAAGGGTACACTAGACACATGCATCACAACCACATGTGCGCGACATGGTGATCTCATATCAAGATAAACAGCACATGACCTTGCAGGTGGGGCCCAGTTAGAATTTTCTTCTGGTCGAGTAACCCCTCCTGCTCAAAATGTCCCTGAATAAGGGTTGTTTAAGGATTTTGAACGAAACACCCATGTTTCCATAGGTGAATTATTCAAACCCCAAAGAATCCCTCTCAACACATGGCTATGATGCTCCTCCACTACTTCTGCTCGTGATCAGAGATGCACATATCGTCAGCCGCTAAGGGACATGCTCAACTGGTTAAGGTCAAACAACTGACAAGCAAATCTGTGGTACTGGACAGAATATTTGCCGTAGCCCATCTTTTATATCAAGACAAAACAATGTACATGATAACACTTCCAATCAGTTAAGATCAGAAGCCATGAGAGCCACTGCCTGGTACTGCATCAGGGCATTCCACTGCCTGGTACTGCATCACGGCATGCTACTGCCTGGTACGGTATCAGGGCATGTCACTGCCTCGTATTGCATCAGGGCATGCTACTGCCTGGTACTGCAACAGGGCATGCCACTGCCTGGTACTGCAACAAGGCATATTATTATTATCATTATTACTATTATTATTATTACTATTATTATTATTATTATTATTATTATTATTATTATTATTATTATTATTATTATTATTATTATTATTATTATTATTATTGAGTGAGAGAGCAGTGCATGCCATCAAAGAGACACTGAGGTAAAATATACGAAGCCCAATATACCCATCATGACTACCCGTCTGATAGGGTACACCAGGCACATGCATCACAACATATGTGCGCGACATGGTGATCTCATATCAAGATAAACAGCACATGACCTTGCAGGTGGGGCCCAGTTAGAATTTTCTTCAGGTTGAGTAGCCCATCCCGCTCAAAAGGTCCCTGAATAAGGTTTGTTTAAGGATGTTGAAAGAACCACCCATGTTTCCAGAGTGTGAATTATTCAAAGAATCCCTCTCAACACATGGCTATGATGCTCCCCCACATTCTGCTCGTGATCAGAGATGCACGTATTGTCAGCCACTAAGGGACATGCTCAACTGGTTAAAGTCAAACAACTGACAAGCAAATCTGTGGTATTGAGCAGAATATTTGCTGTAGCCCATCTTTTATACCAAGACAAAACAATGTATATGATAACACTTCCAATCAGTTAAGCTCAGAAGCCTATTATTATTATTATTATTATGATTTAAAACATGTGTGAATTTGTTTATGGCAAAACATAGTGTTGAAATTAGAGAATGTTTTCCCACAGGTATCATGGTAACACCTGAGTGAATATATTTGTGATTTTGGAGACAGAGAATGTTTCCAAATATTTATCAAATCACAAATATATTCACTCAGATGTTACTGTGATATCTCTATTTACCCTTTCCTCTTCTACTTGTTTCAGTCATTTGACTGCGGCCATGCTGGAGCACTGCAAATTGACCCTAGGACTTATTCTTTGTTAGCTAAGTACTTATTCTAACGGTCTATTTTGCTGAACCACTAGGTTACGGGGACGTAAACACACCACCATCGGTTGTCGAGCGATATTGGGGGAGACAAACACAGACACACAAACATATATACATACATATATACGACGGGCTTCTTTCAGTTTCCGTCTACCAAATCCACTCACAAGGATTTGGTCGGCCCGAGGCTATATTAGAAGACTCTTGCCCAAGGTGCCACGCAGTGGGACTGAACCTGGAACCATGTGGTTGGTAAGCAAGCTACTTACCACACAGCCACTCCTACACCTCTGTGGTAAAACATTCTCTAATTTCAGCACTATGTTTTGCCATAAACAATTTATTATTATTATTATTGCGGCAAGGTGGCAGAATTGTTACCGCACTGGACGAAATGCTTAGCGGTATTTCACCCGTCACTACGTTCTGAGTTCAAATTTCGACAAGGTCGACTTTGCCTTTCATCCTTTCGGGGTCGATAAAATAAGTACTAGTTGATCACTGAGGTCGATATAATCGACAAGTCCCCTCTACCCCAAATTGCTGCCCTTGTGGCAAAACTTGAGACCATTATCATCGTCATTATTATTATTATTATTATTATTATTATTATTATTATATTATTATTATATTATTATTATTATTATTATTATTATTCAGTAGTTTTATTTTTATAGCGTGCTTTCACTTCACTACCGAGCGCAGCTCTGTGTGCCTTGGGTATGTGCTGTGATTTGTTGTGATGCTCTGATGGTTTATTATTATTATTGTTGTTATTATTATTATTATTATTATTATTATTATTATTATTATTATTATTTTTATTATTATTATTATTATTATGTGTTGCTGTTATTATTATTATTATTCGGTGAAATAAACTTTTAAAATAGGGAATTTGAAAAACATGCATTTGTAAAAAGACAAACAAAATTAAAGAAACCAGTAGTAGTAGTAGTGGTGGTGGTGATGGTGTCTTTGTTAGTGTTAATGGTGGTAGTAGTAGTAGGTTTCGATTGAGCATAGCTAGACATCGGGGAATCAGATTGTATAGATGGGTTGCCAAAAGTAATTACAATTAACTTAATGGCACCAGGAAAGCTGAAAGCAGAAACATCATCGTAAGGGCCACACATCAACAGCAACAACGTCAACGTTTGGAGCCATTGAATGCATTTGTGTGTGTGTGTGTGTGTGTGTGTGTGTGTTGTGTGTGTGTGTGTGTGTGCATGAGTGTGTGTGTGTATTTGTCGTTTCTGTTTTTGTTATGCATTATTATTATATTTCGTAGATTCATCGTTAAAGCCATTACGCCAAATTCATTAGAAAATGAAAAACAAAAACATTGATATTCAGGTATTTATTTTTTTTTGCATTTTTGTAAGTTTTTCTTTTGCATTTTTGTTGTTTTCTTTTTGTCAATTTTTGTTAAGTGTGCTATCTGTCATTAATTATAATGCCTTCTTAATAACCATCTCTAATCAGCCTCAATTACTACTACTACTACTACTACTACTACTACTACTACTACTACTACTACTACTACTACTACTGTTGCTGCTGCTGCTGAGGACGTAACTGATATCGCAGTTATACCATGCTTTATTGGGAAATATCACTGGAAATTTTCACCGAAAACGATGTATTTGCTTTTATCGAGTTTTCGATAATTACCAACACTACAGAAAACAATAACAACAACAACAATAATAATGGCATTTGCATAATTACAATAACAACAATGGTAATAATAACGGTAGTGATAATTATAACAACAAAATGGTGATAATAATTAAATAATAATAATAATAATAATAATAATAATAATAATAATAATAATAATAATAATAATAATAAAAGGGATTTCATTTCTATAGTTACATATTTATTCATATTCTTATTTTTATTGTATTCGGCCGTATGTTATATTATATTTCCTCTTATATTAAATTTTATATTAACAATTTTTAACTAATTTTTACGTTTGTTTTTCTTTGAATCATTATGTTTGTTATCATAGTGAAACTAATGTGTTTCACATGTTGTCTTTTGTAAGAAGGGTGTTTTAAATTTATTTTGTTTATTTGTGTGTGCGCGTGCGTATTTTCTTCTGGCAAGTTGAGTTCTGGTTTCTTTGTTTTTTTAAATCCGTTTATTTCATTTGTAATTCTTTCTATTTTTTTTTGTTATCATTTTGTCCGGAATTATAGATTTATAATTAATTCTACAAAGATTCGTTGAAGCAGCAGTGATAATTAATTTTCGTTCGACTCTTGCCATGGACACAACTCACAGCTGGCAGTGTAGTTAGGGCTGAGGGCTTAAAGATCTGACACAGTGGGGTCATTCATAACACAAAGTTAGTGCAAATAAGGGCTGCAGAGTGAAGAAGTTTCTTTCACTATCTTGAGGTCCTGTGCTTGATTCTATTGCGTACCACATTAAAAGTGAGCCGTCTAAGGTGGTAGACAAAGCAGATGATATCAATGCTTTGAAAAGAACCCATCTAAAGATGGCTGAGGGAACCAACAGTGCTTCAACAGAAAGAAATGTCCAGGGAAGGATTGCAAAATCACAGAAATACCCTAGACAGACTCAGAATATTAATATCTTATGGGGACACCATATTTCATTATGCAACCATAATATACTACAAAATATATTAAACGCTTTATAAGTCAATGCTATGTCCTAACGTGTTAGCAGTGCTATTAAATCAGTTCTTACGATTTTGTGTATCCCAATACATTTAAAGTAAGCAACAATGCGATCGAAGATAGAAAAATTGGTGATAGGTGTATATACGTATTTCAGCAGTTCTTGCTCCTTCTTCAGTGCCACATCCAACCCATTAACCATCTACGAACTCATTGCTTAAATAGCCATTAGATATAACGGTGTAACTCTATTGGATATACTAATCTTACATATATGCACTCGTTACCTATTTTTCCATCTTCGATCGCATTGTTGTTTACACTAGATGTATTCGGATACGAAACGTTGTAACACAATGCTGGCTATAATTTCTATAGAAAATCTGTAGAAATAACCTTAACAAAAGACTCAGAATAATATGAATGTCCTCCATTCCTGGCAACATGAAGAAGGCTTTCTTAAAAGCAGTTGCTGAACCAGTGCTTCTCTACGGCTCTTCTGCATGGACGCTAAACAAGAGTCTTCAAAAGAAGCTTGATGAAACATACACAAGAATGTTTCGTGTAGTTCTCAAACTTTCTTGGTAGCAACACTTTGCAAAGCAGTGACTGTATGGCAGTCTTCCAACCATCACCTTGGTAATCAGAGGAAGATGTTATGAAGAAGCAAGGATGAAATATCCAGCGATCTACTTTTCTGGAAACTCCTGCAAACACACAAAAAGTGAACGGCAAACTTAGAACAACAGACGTTGATCAACATATGAATAACACTTGTTATGAAGTTGAGGGCATGAAAATTGTTAGGGAATTCTGGATATCTGGCCTTGAAGAGAGGTAAAACTTTGGGCAAGTCGCTCCATTTGATAGAGATACAGAAAACAAATAGACAAACAGAGAGACAGACATACATATAGATAGATGAATAGATAGGTAGATAGATAAGCAGAACTTTTAGAGCGCCAAACACAATACTTTGTCTAGGAACTTTTGGAGCATCCGTTTGTCCAAAACATGTATAAAAGAAACTCTATAGTTTCTTGAACTCTTATTATGGCAGATATTAATTATTTCTGTCATTGACACAAAGCAGCAAATTATCACTGTGGATCGATAATTTGTTATTATGGCTGAGAGATTAAGGAGCTGACAGATATGTCCATTTATATCACATTAGCCAGTTTTGATTTCGTGCAGTTTAGGGACTGAATGGTGAAAAAATGTGCATCTCACTCATGAAATACTGAGTTTGATTCCATTATGTTGTACCACTGCAGGCGTGTTTTCCTATCTTGTGCATCTTTTCGGAGTAATTATATCGATTTTCAGTACTTGGTTTATATTTTTCCTTATCGTCAAGAAAATGAGAAAAGACAAGCTGATTTGAACTTACAACATAAAAAAAAACATCCGAACGAAATACTGCAAGGTATTTCCATAGACTTCGCCATTACGTCAGCATTTGATAAAGCACAGGCACGTGACTAGATATTCAAGATGGTAGCTATTAGGTTAAATCAACGTCAGTACATGCAATTGACTCACTACATTTATCGAGAGTTACTTTAGCTCCCTTAATAATAATTTTAAGCACCTGAGAAATGTAAGGTGACAAAATAAGTACTTTGTCGCCCTCAGTATTGATTGCACACCTCTTATTCTGAGTTCAAATCCCGCCGGCAACAGGAAAGTGCGCACCATTTATCAATAAATAGAATGGCTATTTCAATTAATTTTTTAAAAAAGAATACTGTCTATCAAAATTGTTTCCAAGTTATAATATAGACAGATACACACACACACACACACACACACACGCACATTCATGTAGCCATTTATGAATATCTACCAGGAGCACTAGAGTGAATCAAGGGCGGCAATTTTCGTGCTTTAGCACTTCTAAAACTAGTTACAGTTCGAGGGGTTGTAAAATCATATACAGGTAATGAAAATAGTATTTCCCTGGATAGTTTTAGAACAATTATGAAAATAATTACAATCTCACATGAACAATTCATATCGTTATAAGTTTGTTCATTCTGCCGTTCAGTAAGTAAATATATAAATTGAGAAATGAAGAGAATTTGTGCTTACATACATGAGTGTGCTGGTGAATATAATTACAGTGTATATATATATATATATATATATATAATATATATATATATATATATTATATATATATATATATATACATATATATATTTACACACACACACACACACACATATATATATATTCCCGCACGTACATGCATGATTATGGATTCACAACGCACACGCACGCATATACATACACACATTCGTACACATATGAGTGAATATACATATATAAATATGCATGTATATACATACACATACACATATATACGCACACGCATATATATATATATATATATATATATATATATATATGCGTACAGAATATGAGGAGTGTTTAGTTCACTGGTGATCTAAATGAATAAGTACGCTGGGTAAGTGCTGTAATGGGTTATCAGGGTTCCAAGCTCATAACTGAGACGGGAGTTGTGGTTCGATTTTAGGTTTCCGATTTAGCAGATATATATTTGCGAAAGAGGACAACAAACGCCGAGGCATAACAAGCATCTCAAGTCATATACGCCATTTTATATTATTTTAAAATTAGTTGAGGTCTTACAGCTGTTTCCGGGATATCCCAAGTGATAGGTGAGTATGCCTGAATATGGGGTATTCCGCCATCAGAGACAAGTAGAGAACATATGAAAGATCTAGACATAGAAATATTCAGATAAAAGATATAAACAAGGAAATAAAGTTCACAGTTCAATTTTTAGAGGGTACGGATGGTAGTCCGAATGTCCTTGGTTAAAATCCAAGGTAAATCCAGGCAGTATTAGGGAAAAGTATGAGTAGTGTGTTCACAGCATAAATATCTAGGCAATATTTTGGCAGAAATGAGAATGGTGTATTCATATTGCGATGGCTGGCTTGTGAGAGAATGATCAAAGGGTATTGAGCAAAGTGGAGGGAGCTCGAGAAAGAGAATGAAAGAGACAGAAAAGGGGAGGAAGAAGAAAAAGAAAAGAGAGAAAAAAACTAAAAAGAGAGGTCATCTCCCTCCACTTTGATCAATAGCCACTTTTATTGTCATTCTCCCACAAACCGGCCATCTCAATATGAACACAACAATTCCATTTATTGCCTGGATATTTATGCTATGAACACACTAATCATATCGAATTCGAAAGGGTGAAATGTAAAGTCAACCACGGCGGAATTTGAATTTAGAACATGAAGACGGACGAAATGCCGCTAAGCATTTTGCCCGGCATGCTAACGTCTCTGTCAACTCGTCGGCATCTTAATAGTGATAATAATGATTTCAAATTTTTCCACAAGGTGCAGCAATTTTGGGGGAGTGGATAAGTCAGTTACATCGACCTCAGTGTCCAACTGGTACTTATTTTATCGACCCCAAAAGGATGAAGAGTAAAGTTGACCTCGGTGTAATTTGAACTCGGAACGGTATAATTTGGACTAAGCATTTCGCCCGACGTGCTAACGATTCTTTAGTTCACCGCTTTAATGATGATGATAATGATGATGATGAGGATGATGAGGATTAGGATGATAATAATGATGATGAGATGATGATAATAATAATAATAATATAATAATAATAATAATAATATAATAATAATAATAATAATAATAATATAATAATAATAATAATAATATAATAATAATAATAAAACTGTACGCTACAAATGATAAACAGCTGGAAACATCTATATAGATAGTACATGAATTTACCAAAGAAATAAATTTGAAATTTGACTTAGAAAAATGTGCCAAAGCAATCTTGAGAAGAGGAAAACTAGTTAAGGGTAGCAACATATGGAATAGCAACAGAAAATAGATGATATGCACACGCCAAACAAGGTCACAGAAAATGAGAAAGCAACAATACTATGGGATATACCAATACACACAGATAGAGAAATTAAAGCCAATAGGCCAGATATAGTTGTCAGAGATCATCAAGATAAAAAAATGTTTTCTAATTCATGTATGAATACTAACAGATGACAACTTTTCTCTAAAAGAAATGGAGAATCTTTCAAAATACCAAGACCTGGAAATAGAGGTAAATCGAATGTGGAATCTAAGAACAGAAACAATTCCTATCATAGAGGGCGCATTATGTATGATAAAAGAATATACTCTTTTACTCTTCTACTTGTTTCAGACATTTGACTGTGGCCATGCTGGAGCACCACCTTTAGTCGACCAAATCGACCCCAGGACATATTCTTTGTAAGCCTAGTACTTATTCTATCGGTCTCTTTTGCCGAACCGCTTAGTTACGGGGACGTAAACAGACCAGCATCGGTTGTCAAGTGATTTTGGGGGGGGGAGGGACAAACACAGACACACAAACACACACATATATACATATACATATATACGACGGGCTTCTTTCAGTTTTCGTCTACCAAATCCACTCATAAGGTTTTGGTCGGCCCGAGGCTATAGTAGAAGACACTTGCCCATGTTGCTATGCAGTAGGACCGAACCCGGAACCATGTGGTTGATAAGTAAGCTATTTACCACACAACCACAAAACAAAAACACCAGATCTAACAAATATATATATAACGTACAGAAAAAAGCACTACTAGGCACTGCACACTTCATACGTAAAATACTTTCAATACAGTAACCATAAGAGCATCAGAGCAAACAAGTCATGATTAATAATAAATTCTCGTATATTCCATCTTCCGTCTTTCATATGTCATATATATTTATATATATAAAGTAACAAACCAAGGAAAAAATTATTCAAAGTGATGGGTAAAACATCCAATTCACTGATACATCAGTTGAATACCACTTAAATATGGGTATAATTCAAATTACAAACAATAAATTAAATAGAGAGATACAGTTGACAATCCAATAATTTATTTATAATATAACATAATATACTATGAATATAATATAATATAGCATAAACAGTTATTAAAAAATCGTATTTCCCAAACTGCAGTGAGGTGTGGGGGCATTGCTTTGGACGCCTATGCATTCAGAGTTCCAATTCTTTTTCCATATACATTGCTTTTTTTCCTTTTTCCTTATAAGTTTTTCCTTATAGAAATAAAAATTTGATATTCTAAGTAAATGAGTTGAATAATCTTTTGTATATACATACATACATACATACATACATACATACATATATTATATATATATATATATGATATATATATATATATATATATACATATATATATATATATATATATATATATATATATGTATATATATATATATATATGTAATAAAACTGGCTCTTCGTCGGTTACGATGACAAGTGTTCCAGCTAAGTGGACTGGAGTAACGTAGAATAAAGTTTCCTGCCCAAGAATACAACGTGCCACTGGAAATAGAACTCACGATCTCACGAAAAACGTAACCACTAAACGTTGCAATGGATACACAGACACACGGACACACACACACATACATGTAGGTAGTTAGAGTAAATTCTAGCTGTTTCCATTTGAAGCACATTTGCTTATTCCATTATTACAACCTAATATGTAGTCACATCTGCTGCTGTTAGTCAATATACGTATTCAAATTGAGAATTGTGGAAATATTATTTGCAGCGTTATTGTATAACAAAACAAAGAATTGGAAATGCTTTGGTGTTATTTCTTCTCCTTTACACGTGTTTCATTTGCTAATAGGAATTACTAAGTATTACATGTTAGATAGACATATAAGGAATTTCCTATCAGGAGTGGATATAGGCGCAGGAGTGGCTGTGTGGTAAGCAGCCTTGCGTACCAACCACATGGTTCCGGGTTCAGTCCCAGTGGGCAAGTGTCTTCTATTATAGCTTCGGGCCGACCGAAGCCTTGTGAGTGGATTTGGTAAACGGAAACTGAAAGAATTCCGTCGTATATATATATATATATATATATATATATAATATATATATATATGTTTATGTGTTTGTGTTTGTCCGCCCAACATAGCTGGTCTATGAGGCAGCTTTATTTTGACAATACACAACTGAGGAGATCAAACATGTGGTTAGTATGGCAGCAGAATATACCAATCACATGCCTCCTCCCCTGCCCAAGTGAATTCAAGTTTTGTGGTATTAATATTTGAGAAGTTCTCTCCTTCGCATTTTGTGAAAATAATTTTTATTAACATTCATGAATTTTCTTATCATTATTACGATAACTTCTTCAAATTAAAAATCATTTTCAGTTCACCACATCAAGTATCCTCTACTTAACTCTAATTCCTGCATGCAGAGGGCGCCTCTAGGAAATATTCCAGTGTCGTTATTTTAAGTTGTCTAATCAGTGAATTATTATCTCACCAACTCTATTTAGTCTCCGAATCGTTCTCTGATCGGTTAGATGTATACTGACTGCGATTGACTGAAGAGTCCAAGAAGATTGAGATATGTTTGCAGTTGACATGTCACTTTGGATGTCTTTAGATGAGACCGCTTCGTTATAGTCATTCGAACCTGGTTTCCCACCCATTTATCTCGAAGTCCCTGTAAAGTGTCATTGACACTGCCTTCTTTGGTGATTAAAAGATAGAAAAAAGCAACAAACATCCCGCTGAATAATTTGAGAGTTGACTGCCTTGTTTCTTTTGAAAATACATTTTATTGGGGTAGATGTTAGTTAGTTAGTTAGTTAGTTAATTTGGCTCAAAAGCAAATAGCAAGGCCATGTAGGGGGACATGGAGTTAAGTACAGGGTGGTGTTCATGTAAAGAGTTCAGGCCACTTGAGGTCAAGGGAGGCTTTGAACAAAGCGGTCGTCGGCATCTTCACCATCTCGTCTGGCAGCTTGTTCCACGGATCCGCAACCCGGACGGAGAAAGCTCCTCTCCTTCGATTGATGATTGTTTACTTCTAGTTACTGGTTAAATTTCAATTAACCAAAGACGTCAAGAATAGGAACCTGCACGTAACTGAACACTACATCAAGTATGGAAGCCGGGACTTATCTAAGCGCTGCATCAAGTATGGTAGCCTGCATTTAACTCTTAACAAATAAGTGAACTGAAACAACAGTTGACCTCGACACAGTACTGCATTTATTTACAAAGACAAATAACGTTAAAGTACTTGACATTACTTCTATCAACATTGGAATGAGCCAACCAGGAAGGAGGCTTATATACTTCCTCGTTAAATTTCTTCGCTGTGCAAATAGTTAGAGACGAAATCAGAACAACTCTGTCCAGGGATATCATTTAAATTGACTTCAACAAAAATATTAATAACTTTCTTTAAACTTTCACCTGTGTAATATCATCCGACATTTATATGATATATATATATTGTAATATATCGTTAGTAAAACATCTTTATAATGTGAACTAGATTACATTTCGCTAGCGGATAGCGTCCATATTTTGTTCGAATAAGACTTTTAATGGAAAAAAAGGGTACATCAGTATTCATGTCAAGCATTAAATTTCTTTCATTAACCATTCCAATTTTGAGCAATATTTGTAGGAAAATTAAGTACAAAACATTAATATCAGATCACATGCATTATAAATATACATGCATATCACTACGATAACATATCTATATGCATCCACCCCCACATACACCACGCCTGCACGGAGGCGAGCACACACGAGCACACGCGCACACATGCGCACACACGCGCACGCTCACACACAAACTCTTACAAATAAGTAAATTGCTTGTTAATAAGTGTGTGCGTGTATAAATATGTATGCAGGAATACATATTGAAATGAAAGGACTAATTCACGTACATATGTCTGTCTGTTTAACTATCTATCTATCTATCTATCTATCTATCTATCTATCTATCTATCTATCTATCTATCTATCTATCTATCTATCTATCTATCTATCTATCT
>NC_043013.1:18581625-18596625 GCF_006345805.1 Octopus sinensis
ATATATATATATATATATATATATATATATATGTATATACATATATACGTATTTACATACATGTATGCGTACATATATGTGTCGGGTGTGTATGTATGGAGACCAATAAACGTGCATAAAAACACAAACACGTGTATATATATATATATATATATATACATACATATAGATATATGTGTGTGCGTGTGTGTGTCTGTGTGTGTATGCCTGTATGTGCGTCTGCGCATGTGGGCGTGTAGTTGTATGTGTATAAATAATGCTGAAATATGTTCGAAGGCAAAATCCAAAGTCCCAGTCACCTTCCCAATAGGTATGTTGACACATGCATATATACATTCCTACATTTACACATCAATACATAAACACATACAAAAATAGCAACCTCTTAAATATTATGGCTTCCATATTTGCTACAATTTTCATTTTGGCCAATTAGAAATGATTCTACCTTGTTCTGGATCTCAGCTTCATATTTCTTTTGGAATCGAATTAACATCTCTACACACCTCGCTACACCTCAAAAATTCATCAAAATTCTTCATTTTATTTTGATTGTTCGAAATTTATATTGACTTTCAATTATATATATTTGACTTTGTTTTCCTTGGTTCCGCATTTTTAAATCGTGTTTTTTTTTCTGTTATTTTTCTGTTTTTTTTTATTGCTATTATTTCAAGTATTAATAGTATAAATACATACATACCTGCATACATGTATACATACATACTTACATACATACATACATACATACATACATACATACACATACATACATACATACATACATACATACACATACACACACAACACACACACACACACACACACACACACACACATATATATATTCATGTGTGCATATACATACATACATTCATACATACATGCATACATACGTAGATACATACACACACTTAGAAACACACGCATGTATGTATATCTATATATCTATCCATCTATCTATTCCTCATTTGTTGTTGTTATTGGTTTTGTAGTTGTTTCGGCTGACGCTTGCTATAGCAGTAATGTTTGTGCTGGTTTGAGCCAACGGCGGGAAAAAAATGTATCAAAATTTTCTTTTTTCTATTACCTTGTTGTTTGACGAAGAATTTGACGCCATAACTTGATTGAAATATGGTCAGTTTGAAAATGAAAAAGAATTTCAGATCCTCGAAGCGCTGAAATTGAATGAAGCTGAGTTTACTAAAACTTTCTAGTTAGATTATAAAAGTATGGTACCACAAAATATAGGAGCAAAATTTTTAGAAACAACCAAAATGTAAAAAGATTATTAACACTTAAAAAGAGAAGAGGCAAGGTTGAAATCTCTGCAAGTATTAAAAAAAATTTTGGTTATTTCAAAAATGTTTCTTCCTATATTTTGTTGTACTATACTTTTATTAGCTTACTAGTAAATTTTTATAATGTTAGTTCAATTTCAGCCTTTCGGGGTCTGAAATTGTTTTTCATTTTCAAACTGACCAAACTTGAAATAAATCATGGTGTCGAATTCTTTAACAAGCAACGAGATGCAAGAAAAGAATAAGAATAAATTGATATAGCTTTCCCACCGTTGGCTCAAACCAGCACCACCAGAACCGCCATTACCGACATAGCCAGTCCAGCTGAAACGATAGCAACGACAACAACAACAAAACCGATTACAGCAACAAGACAAATGAGAAAGAACACGAAATCAACAACCTCTACGGAAACAACAAATGTGGAAACGACATGAAAAATTCGAAGCGTCCGACCAACAGGCCAGGATTTTCCTCCTCCGCCGCCACCCCTGCAATAAAAGGAGACTCAACAGATAACTCAGCCGTCTCTGCCTTTGCTAATAGTGTCCGCCGAATGCAAGAAGAAAGTACTATCCTAGCGGACGAATTAAACCAGCAAAACACACGTTGACGAAACAAGAAAGACATAAATTTAACTATGCTGTTGTCCGTCCAACAAGTGACAAAACGATTACTTATAGACAACAATTGATATGAAAACAAAGAAAATAGAACAGGCGACACGGAAAAAAACCCCAGAAAAACGTCTAAAACCAAAGTGGAGTTTAGAAAGTTGCGTCGCCAAAGGTGAGATTCCCCGCAGAAGAGGCGATAAAACAAACTCTAAACGACAAAGCTGAAAAGGAAAAAAAAACTGGTGGTTATACCAGTTTACCTTCGCCGAAGAGCAGTCAAAAATCAAATCCCACCCCACCAGAAGTCAACAGTTGCTGGTTAGTGGTGGCGGTTCTTTTGGATATAGTAGAGAAGACCAGCATTCTGCAAATAGAGAAGCTTCAAAAACAGAACTTCTAAGGCTTAAAAATTCTCATTCAGGCCATGTAGATGATACTAAACCTAATCAATCTACTGGGCGGATTACAACAATATGTGGCCGTTGAGGGCAGAAAACTGAGGCGTCGCTCGTATGGCGACAGTAAGCGTGTAAATATCGGTTTAGTTTTACAGAATGTGTGCGTTCGAGTTCCACATGCCGCCTCAACCATTTCTATCTCCAAATTCTTTAACCCTAAATTTTCACGCTATCATTTATAGCTTTATCTACTGCAAGTTCAAATGTTATTTCGCGTCTTCACGAAGTTTCTAAATTCGCATGACGAAAACAATATATATATATATATATATGTATATTTACACTCACATGCACACATACAAACACATACACATATGCGTATATCTATATACCTACATATGCACATACATATATACATACATGAATACATGCATATATATATATATATATATATACACGTGAATACATGCATATATATGTGTATATATATATACATATATAAATATACATATATAATTACATACATATATATATATGCATATACATACACACACACACACACACACACACACACACACACATACATATATATATATATATATATATATAATATATATATATATATTCTAAAGTTTATTTTGAATTCTTGCATTAAATTTTGAATATTTAATGTCTTTAATTTTTTAAACTTTTCTGAAAAAAAATTATGCTCAAACTTTTTTACTGAGATGACGAGAATAATCCGTTTCTATATAATCTACATCTAAGTCTACAGTAATCATAAATCTGAATAGTTATAATCAGTTTACATCTAAATCCAAATATAGTGATGTATGCAATCTCATTGATTGGTTATAAACTGTTTCAATAAAATATATATTCAAAATACACCATGCAAAAAAAATTACATGACATTGTAAAATAGTGAGCTCACATCGGAATGTAACAAAAATATCTGTAAACCACTTTGAATATATTTAAGATACATAAATTCAGCTTCATATCACTGTCTGTTTTTGTATTAATTATGCAAAATATACTCCAAAATGTCCTTCATTTTTGTGCATGACTGAATCTTACTCATGCTGGAGTCAAGAGCGGGGGGGGGGGCAACTGCTGTGCTTACGATGTCAACCAAGGCAGAATATAAAACATTTCTTTCCAGCTGTTCTTTTCTTTTCAAAATAAAGATTGCCTTTACGTCTGAAGTTTGCCTTTCTTCAAAGCAAATATTGTTTTAGTAATTCAATAATTTATGTATGGTATTTAGTCGGCTATTCTTCGTTTTATTGTATAAAATTACCTATTGCTAATGAACAATACCGCATACCTCTGCCTAAATAGCTGCTCCTGTTGACAAATTCCTTGGTTGGTTGATTCAAACGTTATGCCGTACTGAATCTAAGAGCTTCAAGATCACCCACTAGAGTGAAACCGGTGTGCACCCGTTCCAAACCAAAACAATTCCCGAATATCTATCTATCTATCTATCTATCTATCTATCTATCTATCTATCTATCTATCTATCTATCTATCTATCTATCTATCTATCTATCTATCTATCTATCTATCTGTCTATCTGTCTATCTATCTATCTATCTATCTATCTATCTATCTATCTATCTATCTATCTATCTATCTATCTATCTATCTATCTATCTATCTATCTGTGAATTTCTCTGTCACTTTGTTTCACTGTGTGCGTGCGTGTTGTGTACAGAAAATAAAGAAATTCTCGAACGCAGGATGACTGTGAAGACAAATTAGAAAATCGGGTAAATACTCTTATAGACGGAAAGATTGGCCAGCAACCCTCTACAGAGAGTCAGAACCTGTAACTTTCAAATTCCCGTTGAGCGATTTGTAGCATCGATCTCTGACAACAAATACCGCGCGTGTTTTCTCTCGTGTCTATGTTTGTCTCCCACCGCCTAGAATTCTTCAAAGTAGTGCCCCAGCATTCTAATAAGTGAAACAAGCAAAAGACAAAAGATAAAAAAATATATAAATGCATACACATGTATCCATAAATTCCTGTATGTACATACATATATATACGTACACACGCACACACATATATAAATACACATATATCGATATGCATCTACTTATCTTTGTGTGTCTTCTCACGCTCCATGTGCGTGTGCGTGTTTACGTGTGTGCTTGCATGTATATATATATATATATATATATATATATATATATATATATATATATATACATGCATATATACAGACACATACACACATACATATTAAATTATACATCAATTAATGTACACAGTGCAAAGATACCAGCTATTAGTTTCCAGCTATAGAAACGTGTCTAGGTAGGTTGTTAAAACATGCCTTAAATCTCCAAGCAATCTATAGTCTCTGAGCACATGGAAAATCACGAGAAAAAAAAGATTTTTCTCGTGATTTCCCATGTACCAGTATTCTGATTTCCAAATAGAACAGATTATGTGCTCAGAGCCCAAAGAATGCTTAGAGAGACATAAAACCTCCCTAGACACATATTTTCGCAGTGAGAAATTATTAATAGTTCGTGCTCATAGTGTGTACATTAAATGATATTTATCCCTCACCGTATGGAGTACTTTTTCTGTTGATCTTATATATATATATATATATATATATATATATCACATGTATTTATGCCCCCCCCCCCATATATATATATATATATATATATATATATATGTGTGTGTGTGTGTGTGTGTGTGTATGTATATGTACTTTTTTGGAGTTTCCTTGTATCAGTATTTGAAATGCAGTGAAGTAATTTTAAAATGTGGATGTGCGAAGATAGAATTCGACAATAATAATAGCCTAGGCTCTCTGATTCAAAGTGATTTATGCATTCTTCAATATATCTTTTTAGAGATTCCCAACCCTCTGCATGGGACATTGTAACCAATGTTTAGCAAAATCGATAATGCATGAATCATCCATTACAAATGCAAGTTTAAATCTATGTTTTATTTATTAACCTCCATGAAATCAGTGTGACGAAGTCTGAATAGAAGCAGATGAACGTAAGTTCATATTCTCAATTCAAGGCTTCTATATGACTCTGATATTTGAGTGAGGAAGCCATGTTGTTTTAATTATTCTACTAATGTATTTGTATGTGATTTGAACTTCACATATCTTAATCACTTGGTTCCACTTTGTATTAACAGCACGTCTTCGAGTCCTACAACATGATCGTAGTTTCTATTCCCAACTTCTCCTACTTAGTATTGGAGGCCCAACGAAAAGGCCTTGAACGCTTCCCTACTTGCGTGAGGAGCCACGGAGAATTTATCTGTCCATTTCCCGTGTGTATTTTGTGTTTACTAAAAATAAAAATAAAACAATCTGAAATTACAATCTAACGTTATATTTTGCATTGCAGCGACATCTATCTGGACATAGATCAACACTTGTTTGATTAATGTCCTGATAGATGTCGCTGTATTCAAAGATGAAGGGAGATGTCTTTGTAAGTTAGATGACTATAGATGTCGCTGCAATAATGATTATAGTAGATGTTCCTGATCATAAATGTCACAGTAATGGAGGTGACAATAAATGTCGCTCTTATATATAAAGAGGACGGTAGATGTCGCTCTTATGAAGATGATGGTAGGTGTTGTTGCTAGGAAGGTGATGATAGATGTGGTTACCATGAATGCGTTGCTGTGTCAATGTGATGAAAGTGATGGTATGTCGCTGTAATGAAGGTGATTATTGATGTTGCTGCTTTAATGAAGTTCACGGTAGATGCCTCTCTTAAGATTGTCATGGTAGATGTTGAGTAAAGAAGGTAACTAGAAATGTCGCTGAAAATGGTTGGACTGGGGACAAAAGGATTCCTTCTTTCCACGTTCTGAATTGGAGATCTACTGCATGTTGTGTTATCCCTTCATCCATTCGGGGCCCATAACATAAATAAATATAAGTTGCTGCTACTGATCACTACTTGGACATTAAAAATGGCTCAAATTACAAACTGCACATTACACACTTCTAAATACACGCGTTTATAACATCTTCCACCTGACAAAAAAAAATATATGTATATATATATATAATATATATATATATATATATATATATATATTATATATATATATATATATGCTTCTTTTGAAGCGGAAATTAATTGATACACTAACACGTTATAATTACACCGACAAGCTCTCTAAGCCGTGCAACAAAGAGTTATATCAATAAGATTTTAAAGAGTTTCCCTGTTCTGAACTAGCATTCTGAGGTACTTTCCACTTTTTTGCACAGAAAGCATCGAACGCTATTTTTTTTTAAACTATTCATTTGAGTAATTTAGCATATCAAATTTAGCGAGAGTGACTCTGTTTTGAAGATACAGCATGTTTACATCATTCACTGGGTTATTTTGAGTAAAAAAGCATCGAATGAGAATGAAATCACCTACAACAATACAAAAATGTTGGCTTATTATCCTGCTCGTATCCTGAATATTTATAATATTTATAATTATTTTAATAGGAAATTTATTTCATATGAGAAAGCAATTACAGCAACCATAAATATAGTGTCTATTTAAGAATTTATCCTATTTCTTATGTACAGTTTCAAAACTATATTCACATGAAATCATGCTCTCATCAATCAACGAGAAAAACAAAATTAGTTTACCAGGTAATTCTAATCAATCTTTTAAATAATTTCCTCAGGTGCTATATGCCTAATATCCCCACCACTTATACTTCACATATATTTCCTCGTACTATCACCTAAACACTACATTTGTTCACATATATGTAATACTGGAAGCATTTTTCCACTAGCATTTTTGAAGAATTCATGAGGAAATTGCTGTAATATAATATCCCAGAATTAATTATTTTACTTTATTTCATTTTAATACTGAGGAATTTATAAACAGATGTTTGTTAGTACTTCTGTTCAAATAGTTTTATATACGTATGTATATATCTATATACCTATAAATACATACACACACACACATACACACACACACATACACACATACATATACAAGTAAATACACACACACACATATATATATACATTTACATATATATATATATATATATATATTTACACATATATCATTATATATGTATATACTTATATACACACACATAACACACATGCACACACACACGCGAGCACATGCACACACATTCATAAACACACGCACATATAGAAATGAAAGATAATTTGAAAATGCTGTTCCGCATTTTCGCACTATTAGTATTACACGAGAGAGATAACAACTTGAAAGATTTTCAAACATACGCCTATAATAATAATGATAATAATAATAATAATAATAATAATAATTAATAATAATAATAATAATGATGATGATAATGATAATGATAATAATAATAATAATAATAATAATAATAATAATAATAATAATAATAATAATAATAATAATCATATAATAATAATAATCATATAGTGATAGAATAAAAATAATAATAATAAAAATAATGAATATTAAATGAAATGATAAATATTATAAACATTTAGGCTGAGTCGATCAGATGAGAGAGTCCTTCTCCATTGTGCATAAGAAGATGATAGAATTTCTTGCAGAAAAACGCTAAATTCTTCGTAATTGATATTATTCAACAGCTTTGCAATATTTTGAAGAACGTCCATTATTTCAGTATGCCGAAGACCTACTTATATTTAACTGAAAATTTATTAATATTACTGGCTCCTTAGAAGTAATACATAAGTACTTTTATAAGAAAAATGGTTTTCTTATAATGCTTCTATCAATTATAATCTTATCTCATTGCCGGTCTCTAACATTTTCTCTGTATACATAAATAAATTGAATCATAAATGCACACGTATACATACATGTATTACTACATATATGTATATATGCTTAATTATACACTTTTGCACACTACTTATGTATTTATCATATACATTTGTATATCCAAATCTGAATAAAAATATATGTTTACAAACGTGTTTCTATCTATCTATCTATCTATCTATCTATCTATCTATCTATCTATCTATCTATCTATCTATCTATCTATCTATCTATCTATCTATCTATCTATCTATCTATTATCTATCTATCTATCTATTTATACATTCACATAAATACAAATTTTAAAATATGTACAATTATACATATATAATCTATTATGAAGAAATGCATATATATAATATATATATATATATATATATATATATATATATTTATATATATATACATACATATATATACATATATGTGTGTATATGTATACATATATATATACGTACACATACGCATAGATATATATGTAATATATATCTGTATGTATGTGTGTATGTTTATGGATACACACACACACTTACGTATGTTTTCGCAATCTGATGATGCTATATCAAAGCGTAAGAATACAATGCTTAGAAATGTGTGCTGTGGAAGATATCGGTTTTGTTTTTAATGCCATAAACTACATCGAATACGAATTGTTATCTTGAAATATGTTCGTTAAGTTTATCCATGTGTGACGATAATATCACACGCATGCACAGTCATAGTTTTTTGCTGTCGTCTGACATGCCAGAAATAACAACTGTATCTCCCTCAAATTACACCCTACAATTTTACAGAAATAATACTCTGTGAAGTAAGGTTCAAGGCTATAAAATATGCATGACTGTGTGACGACAAAGTTCGCCACATGGTTTTGGAGTCAGTCCCACTGCGCTGCACCTTGGGTAAGTGACATCTACTATTGCCCTCAGTCCTTGCGAGTGAATTTTATATAGCGAAACTGCGTGGAAACCCGTCATATGTTATGTATATATGTCTGTTTGTTTGTTTGTTTGTGTGTGTATATGTGTTTGTGCGTGTGTGTGTGAATTGTGTGAGCGCTTGTGTCTGATAATCGGTGTTGGTTTGTGTATTTTTCGTAACTTAACGATTTGCCAAAAGAGATTAACCAGGCTGTAAGAGTAAGTAGTGTGGTCGATCCCTTGAACCAAAAACCTTCAACACTGTATTCAGCAAGGTCGCAGTTCAATGACTGAGAGATGCAAAAGATTGAAGATAGTCACAGATGGAATTTGATGACAGGTTTACGTGATACATATCACGGGATTAGTGTCACCGGTGTACAAGGCTTTACGAAAGTTCAGTGCATAGTCCCAACTCGAACAATTAAAAAGGAATTGGTATATAGACGATAATGAGTGTGAACGAGAGCCTGAAGGTGTGAAACCAAGCGTTGAAAGTAAAGGTAAACGCTGGATTACCGATATTTAATTATCTACCATTTTGCAGGTACTGAAATGTGTTTAACTGCGTAATGTTTCTTCGGAGTGGCTACAACCAGTATCTTGGAAAATACATGTCTACATTTCAACTGTAATAGTACAAACACCAATATTCCTCAATACTATGCCATAATATACTGGTCTGGTGGTCATCGACGATACATTACCAATTTCATATTCCTTCAAAATTTAATTATGCAAAGCCTAAGATTCTGTTAAATTACACAATAACATACACACCAGGGAGACAAAATTAATAACTATTTCTAATTTTGGTATAATTCTATCAGATCAAGCGGTCCTGTGCATTTTCGATGTGGGCATGAGTTCGTTTGATAGCATAGAAGTTTACAAACTCTTGGGAAATACGTCTCAGATTTACTTAGAGACAGATAAATTTCAGTAAATGTCAGCCTATATCATGAAACTGCTTAGCGACATTTACGTCTTTACGTTCTAAGTTCGCATCTCACCTGGGTCGACTTTGCCTTTCATGCTTTGGTGGTCGATAACATAAGTACCAGTTGAACATTGGGATCGATATGAAATCTACTAGCCCCTTACTCCGAAATTGCCTGCCTTTTGTCAGAATTTGAAATCTATATAATGGAAACGGATTAGTCGTTCTTAGTAATGAAACCGGACACCCATTGGATAAATTCAGAAGGAACACAAATCCAAATCGCAATCCTAATTAGGGTTAAAAATCACTATTGTGAGATATCTTAGCCTCTTAGGTGTTATTCTTAACATTACAAAACGGCAATATATAGTCTATGAGAAACCCACTGGCCACGTCACACACACATATGAAACCTATCATTCTACACACACACACACACACACACACACACAACACACACACACACAGAATATTAAATGGTAGATCAAATTTCTTGCCTGTAACTTGTATAGCATAAGTCGGTATTATGCCGTTGAATGTAGGTGAACCATCTACCAATTGATTTAGTCTAGGCATGCAATTAAATTAGCTAGGTATAAAAGCAAAGGCAAACATTCACAGATTCGCGTATCAGTACACAAAGGAACCAAAGCGACAAGTATTATCGGTGGGGTTGGACAGGAAATTAATAATTTTGTGGTTATAAACCATACATATGTATATATACATACATTCAAGCACAAATGCATGCATACACACACAGATATGTATATATACACGCACACACATAAGAGGGAGATGTAGTGAATGGTACAAGGATAATACAATATAAACTGTATGAATAAATTCAACATATCAATATATGTATATCTATGTACATATATATATATATATATATATATATATATATATATATATATATATATATATATATATATATACACATATATGCACACACACACATATATATAAATATATATATATATATATATATATATATACATACATACATACATACATACATAATATATATATATAAATATATATATATATATATATATATATATATATATATATATATGCCCATACACACACATATATGTATGCATATATATGCGCGTGTGTATGTGTGTATGTGTGTGTGGTGTGTGGTGTTGTGGTGTGTGTGCGTGTGCTTGTATTCACCAAATTTAATTATCCCTTAAGACACTTAATAGTTACTATATCAATTTGCTATCTGTATTTCTTCTCTCAATCCAATTTATTCAAGATTTTACAGCTAATCTCCCGTAATTGCCCGAAACGAAAGATTAGGAAATTATTGTCACTAAAAGCCGACAATGAAGAACAATATCCTCAGAAGTATTTATCTGTTTCCTCTCTCGCCCCTCATTTACCATTCCTTATTTCTCTGGCATTGTTTCGTTTTCTCGCTAATTGAAACACCACTGTTCCTTTTCTCTCTATCTCTACATTTCTAATGCTGTAATTCTTTCTTTTATTTTCCTCTTTACTCTCTCTCTCTAACTGCCCTTTCTCTCTATCATGCACTATTACGAACTATCGGATAAAATGTTCGTCTTTAAGTAGAATCAATAAAGAAATTGCTTCTATTACCGCCGTTGCGATATGGAATCATCAATAATTGGTAAATATCTTTGAGAGAGATTCCTGTTTGTGAGTGGCAACATATTTACAGATTCTAGTGGCGGAGGAATTTATATCATCACTATTAAATGCCTCCAGCGTTTTCACAGTAAGCACTCCCACTACACACACAAATAACACACTTATTTGTAGTAATATATTGATTCAGAGAATCGTGTGGCTATCACAGAAAGCTCCTCTAGCGGATTCAGCTAGCAGACGACATAGTATTCCTAGTATGATGCAAAGTTCCATACAGTTGAAATCCAGGAAGTCCGATCGTTGAGAATATTTCATGAGGAGTATTTAAAGTGTTATATCATCGTCGCCACCGATGTAATCCTTAATGCCGCATTGTTATAACGCCCACTCTGGTATAGCAAGATAGTTATTAGACCAGCAAAGACACGACTGTCTAAGAACGTCTACTTTGTACTATCTCTCTCTCTCTCTCTCTCTCTCTCTCTCTCTCCTCTGACTGATGTCACCTATTTATAGTGACTACCAAATACCACTCGTCACGTGGAAGGAGTGTACCTTTATTGCTATTATCCCGACAGCATAAGATGTTAGGAGGTATGAGATTTGAAAATATTTATTTAACCATTTGCAATCCTTAGGAATACAGCCGTTAAGCATCCATCTTCGTGAAATAATAATTTCAGTGTATAATAAATTATGTTTACATGTGTGCACTAATATGCATACCACGCCTTATACAACACAATTGTATATTTACAAATAAGTGCAGATTCAGAAATATAGTTCATTTGATCAGAACATGATAGTTATACCTGTTTCAACTACAAATATATATTTACCAAAATTCTTTAATGTGAAACATAAAACGTATAATTAATAGTTATCGCCATACTAATATGGCATTCTTATAAAAATAAGAATAAAGGTGTCCGCTTATTAGCTCCATGAGGCCATCGCCTTAAGTTAGCTATTTGATACACAAACTGTATCCATATAACCTTCGAACAAGCTTTATTCTTATTTTTATAAGAATGCCATATTAGTATGGCGATAACTATTAATTTCCAGGAACGCTGCCGTGTTCTCTTTTAGAGAGACTTAGTAATTTTAATATTTCTATTATAAAACGTATAGACTGGTACTAAATAAAATTAGCCGTGTATGGTCATTAAAAATAATTGTATGTTGTTTCGTATCAATTTAGATACTGCATCTAAGTTCAGGGAAGTCATCATCCTTAATGTTAACAAAAAATATATATAAAAAAACAGGCGTAGGAGTGGCTGTGTGGTAAATAGCTTGCTGACCAACCACATGGTTCCGGGGTCAGTCCCACTGCGTGGCACCTTGGGCAAGTAGCTTCTACTATAGCCTCGGGCCGACCAAAGCATTGTGAGTGGATTTGGTAGACGGAAACTGAAAGAAGCTCGCGTTGTATATGTATATGTATATATATATATGTGTGTGTGTTTGTGTGTCTGTGTTTGTTCCCCCATCATCGCTTGACAACCGATGCTAGTGTGTTTACGTCCCCGTAACTTAGCGGTTCGGCAAAAGAGACCGATAGAATACGTCCTGGGGTCGATTTCCTCGACTACAGGCGGTGCTCCAGCATGGCCGCAGTAAAAAAATAAAAACAAGTAAATGAGTAAAAGAGAGAGTAAGAGGTAACAAAAGAGGCAAAGTAGTTATAATACATAAAAAAAGTAGCTATAATAAATAAAAAAGGAGTTATAATAAAAAAAAAAGTACATAGGAGTGGCTGTGTGGTAAGTAGCTTGCTAACCAACCACATGGTTCCGGGTTCAGTCCCACTGCGTGGCATCTTGGGCAAGTGTCTTCTGCTATAGCCCCGGGCCGACCAATGCCTTGTGAGTGGATTTGGTAGACGGAAACTGAAAGAAGCCTGTCGTATATATGTATATATATATATATGTATGTGTGTGTGTGTTTGTCTCCCTAGCATTGCTTGACAACCGATGCTGGTGTGTTTACGTCCCCGTCACTTAGCGGTTCGGCAAAAGAGACCGATAGAATAAGTACTGGGCTTACAAAGAATAAGTCCCGGGGTCGATTTGCTCGACTAAAGGCGGTGCTCCAGCATGGCCGCAGTCAAATGACTGAAACAAGTAAAAAGAAAAAAGAAAAGATATAAATGTAATATAAATTAATTTAGTAGGAAACAGAGAGCTGGAGACATAGAGATTAAGCCAGGAAACAGTATTGAACAAGAGTAATTTCCAAATAAGGTTACAATGTCAAGAGATCACACATAAAAGCTTATGGACCTTAATCACATTTTCCAGCTACACTTCAAAATATATTCTCTCCCAATGAATTGCGGTGAAACAAAAAAAGTATTCATACCTGCATAGATGTATATACACATAAGTATTAACATATTAAAACTTACACAACCACAATCAGTTGTATACACCCATTAATATACATACAAAACCACGCGGAGTACACACACACGCACGTGTGTGTATGTGTGTGTATGTATGTATATATTCGCATAAGTATAAATACATACATAAACACCTACATACATATACACAAATGTATGCATACGTATTACATACATACATGTATCTATATCACATATTCATACAATCTTATATATACATATATACGCAAATATAAAATACAAATTGGCAAACACACACACATATAAGCATATATATATATATATATATATATATATATATATATATATATATATAATATATATATATATATATAAGCATAAGTGGAGAATAGAATCCACACACTTTCTATAATCAAGTTATACCGTCAAAATGCGTAGAATTTTCTTCAAATAGCCTACACCCCTGACCACAGTCATTATTTGATGAACTTGTAATAGTCATGGTTGGAATGGATGGAAGAGGATGTGCGAAGTTGACACATAATGTTTAAGAAGTAAATGGGAAAAAGATATTAAGAAGCTACTTTAAAATTTAGCGATGGACACGATGGAACGATGCAAATAATTATAGGAAATTATTATTCTATATCTACAATAATGATGTCCTGTTATTATAGAGATGGGACAATGATAAAATATGATATAGATTGATCCCTTTGTGCGACATGAACACTCAACTCAAGGGCTTTTAGATTTTGCGACATCTTCTGATTCTAACGATTAAATAGTAAATAGTAAAACTCAGCAGAAACTAAAATATATATAAAAAAAAGAAAATGGACAAAATATTGCAGGAGTCGCTCTCAATGAAGTGGTCGGGAGGTAGAGCGATATATTCGTCTATATTTTTTAAAATTGAAAGTAAAAGATTTTAAAGAGAAAAATGTGGTTGACCACTTCATTTGTTATTTTTTTCTGTGTAAGTTCGG
>NC_043013.1:18601625-18606625 GCF_006345805.1 Octopus sinensis
CACACACACACACACACATATATACATGCAGATATTACCAACATATTTCTTACAGTTACTTCCTCAAAGACGCCAACATCACCAACTTAATCCGAAGTTGAGTCTTGTGAACAGTAACAGACTTTGATACACCTAAAACTTTTTAATGCAAAGGTATCAAAAGAAATCGAAGGTAAATCGTCCACAAGCACGCTCACATACAAACACGCAAACACACACACACACATACACACCACACACACACACCACACACACACACACACACACACAGAATATTAAATGGTAGATCAAATTTCTTGCCTGTAACTTGTATAGCATAAGTAAAACATGGTAACACATGTTACAACAGTAACACATGGGGTTTAAAATTCGGTAGAAATTCATTGATGTAAACTTTGAGTATATCAATTAAATTCTACCAAAAGAAGTGTTGTAAATTTTAAACCCCATTTGTGTTTTTTTTATACCTACACCACACCTGGAATCACATCTGAGTCGGATCTACGGATATGGTACTTACATATATACCTGTACTATACTACCAACACATGATATCTCATGCTTCTTTTAACTCACTGTGTGCCTTATGTTATGGCACCTAGCCAATTCTGGTGTTCTACATGTTGATTCGAATGAATCCTGCAACTAAACTACCCCGCAACTAAGCTATCTATCTATCTATCTATCTATCTATCTATCTATCTATCTATCTATCTATCTATCTATCTATCTATCTATCTATCTGTCTATCTATCTATCTATCTATCTATCTATCTATCTATGAGTGTGTGTGTGTATGTATATGTGTGTATATATATATATTATATGTGTGTGTGTGTGTGTATATGTGTATATATATATATACACACACACACAAACATATACTCAGACACACACATACAACAGTACTACTACTACTACTACTACTACTACTACTACTACTACTACTACTACTACTACTACTACTACTACTACTACTACTACTGTACTGTTGTTGCTTTTCAGACGATTGATATATCTTGTACAAAACAGAGCAAATACATTAAAATCCTTGCAATAACAGATGGAAAAGAAATGTACTTTAGTAATTGAATCTGTGAAATAAATATATAAATAGTTTGTTAGATCTATACAGAGTAATGATTAAATGAATGCGGTTTATTTATTCTGTGATTATCAATGAGTGCTCTTGAACTTTCAATCACCGAGATACCACGTAGTCATGATATCACACTGAACAAATAATGCTGGCTTGAAGAACTGTTCAGAATATCAATAAAGAAAAATAGCGAATTTAAAAAATTGATAATGATAAAATGACTAGAAGAAAATTTTAAAAAATAAATTTTTCAAAAAAGAAAATTTTTCAAAAAAAAAAAAATATATATATATATATATATTGAGTGTTTGCTGAGAATTCTTAAGTGATTTTTAAGCAGTTATTCTTTCTGTTTTTCTTAATTTAATTTTTTTTTTACCTTTAAATATATTGCTTGTAATATATGATAATGTCTTAGAATAAGAAATGCATTTGATAATTTCATGATTTTTAAAGTTTCACTGATTTCCTCGATTATTTATAAATTCTGTTTCATGAAAAACCAGCGGGAAAATTGATGTAGGTTTACAAAGAATTTAATGCAAGCTGGCGACAGCTAATTTCAAGTTTTCCCCATTACAACGACACTACGTTCGCTGCTGTTAATGAAAATCTAATGGTAATACACACACACACATTAAGTAACGAGATTATAATATATATATATATATATATATATTATATATAATATATATATATATATATATGTGTGTGTGTGTGTGTGTGTGTGTGTGGTGTATATGTTATATATAATATGATATATAATAAAGTTTAACAATTAAGGATAATCTCTTAATAAGGGATCTTTGTCCCTCTTAGTGTGAGGCATTTATGTGTAATAATGCCCTCTATACAATATAGATATAATTAATTTGTTCAAAAGAAAAAAATTATTTTCGAATTCTTTTCTTTTATGAGGTTTTCACGCTAACTACCCGATAATTTCTTGTTAAGATCCCTTATTAAGAGATTATCCTTAATTGTTAAACTTATTCCGAAATACTTTTCATTACCCGACATGCAGTTCGTAAAAAGCCCGCCATTTACCGAATTATGATTTATAAACATTCCATGTGCTTGGCCGAGTGGGCAGTTGTCTGTTCGTCTTCGCTACGTAAGGTGGTAGTTTATTTATGATGTGTTCAGAATCTTTCTGCTGATGATCATAAGACGTAAGTTGAATGTGAAATCACGGTGATACAGAACTAAATTCATTTTTTTAAATGTCTTGCTTTGAAAAACTGCATTTAGGTATGAGAAGTATAATTTTGGTAGTAATGACTTTGTCCCTCTTAGTGTGAGGCATTTATGTGTAATAATGCCCTCTATACAATAGATATAATTAATATGTATATATATATATATATATATATATATATATATATAATATATATATATATGTATATATATGTGTGTGTATATGTGTATATATATATGTATATAATATATATATATATAATATATATATATATATTATTCTATATATATATATATATATATATATATATATAAGAGTTATAGATAAAATATAAGAGTTCCAAAGTCGATAAAAAGTAACATCATGGTAATGTTTCATTAATTTGTAAAACGTGAAGCAAAATATCATTTAATTTATTTAGCTGAAAGAAATGTAGATAACTAGGTAACTGCCTTTTTAATATATGCACACACACACACACACACACCACACACATACACACACCACACACACACGCACACATACACACACGCACACATAGGTATACGAGTGGCCTCTTTCAGTTCCCGACTACCAAATCCACTCACAAGGCGTTGGTCTGCCCGAAGCTGAACCCGGAACCATGTGGTTGGGAAGCAAACTTCCTACCAAACAGCCATATCTGCACCTATGTATATATTATAAACGCACACGTATATACGCTTATATTTATATATGCACACGCGCACGCGAACACACACTCACACACAAATGCGCGCGCATATATATTTCGAATTCGATGCAGCTCTAATAACAAACGTTATCGGTCACATAGCGTAAACAGTGTTGAACACACGCGCTCGCACACAAGCATATACTCACTCACGCTCTGTCTGTCTGTCTGTATGTCTGTCTGTCTGTCTGTCTGTCTGTCTCTCTCTCTCTCACACACACACACAAACACATGGTAAATGAACATACTTTTTTCCTTAGGGTGCTAAGTGTCTAAGCAGTGATGAGATGGGCTATGAGAAATGTCCGATCAAAATAAATGAACATCTGGACGGGGGATCACTCGGCTCGTCCGTCGATGAAGAGCGCGGCTATGCGCGTGAACTGATGCGAATTGCAGGACTGAGTGAACATAGACACCTCGAACGCACATTGCGGCCCCGTCCGGTCATTCTAATCGGCGGTGCATCAGCATGGCCGCAGCTCTGAGCTGAAACTAGAGAGAGAAAAAAAATGAAGAATAGCAGCTAAATGAAAAGGAAATAAGTACATACTAGCAGTGTAGCCCGGCGCTGCTCGGGTTTGTTTTCTAGTTGCGCTTAAAACGACAGACTTTGATGTCGCGTTAACAAAGTTTTGACATAGTTTCAATCTTTTTTGAAAAGTAAACATTTTGCATTATGTAGCTTGTTATTCTCTTTAAGTGAACATTTTTCTGGTTGAAATACACCGAAAAATGGCGACACGGCAATCAAAAAATCATAAAAAGATAGGGATTTTCATAGAAAAAAAACACCTTTTTGATGTAAATAATTTTTAGTCTTAACATGGTCCGATTTGAATTTGTTTTCTACGGAATGAAGAGCAAGCCTTCTTCTATCATACTCTCAATTTTGGTCAACTTGCGCCGCAGAGTCTCGAAGGAGATAGTGTTAGTTGAAGGTTACCAAACCTGCCACACACACACACAGACAACTTCAGCTTTATATATATAGATTTAGTTCACAGTAACTATGAAATACATTTAGACACATTTAAAGCTTGTCTACAAAGAAAGCAAAAAAAAAAAAAAAAAGATGATCGACAAAAGACAGCGATGTTGTATCAGGGAGCAGTCACAAGTAAAACTTTTCAAAGACATTTTTAAATACAAACAAGGTAGATGATTATGATGATCATGAAAGTGATAGTGAGGTTGATGATACTGAGTGTGGCAATAACGTCTACCAATCATCATCTCTTTTCTTCTTTCTCTATGGTTTCTCTTTCTCTCTATCGCTCTATCTCGCAATTTTTTTTTTTACTTCTATTGCTATCTCTCCTCACACATCTGCATAATTATCTCGAAGCTATGTTCTCAGCAAAAGGGCCTTCCCACGTTAGATTGTACGTGAATGTATATCCTTATTCACGCAAATGATTTTTTCAACGCAGCTTTCTGCCTCTCTAGTTAATTAATTTCAGTATGTAGAACCTGTACATACACCAGCAAATGTAATATTTGCTGTCCTTATATGTTCAAAACAACCTTACTTATAGGACTGAAAATCTGATTAAATATTTGCTGATAATGAAGTGTAACGACGCCAAACGCATGCATCCTGTGATCCTTGACGTCATTCACAGCAAAATATGTATTCGCACATATTCTCTATGAGGGGTATATTCTCCCGAGAATATTTGCGCAGCGAAGATCTTCCTTCCCACGTCCGAGTATACTCAGTCATATTAAATATGATTGCACCAAAACCTATTTCCATTAATGGCGGCCGTGTCATCCCCATATATATTATATGATATATATACATATATATGATATATATATATATATATATATATATATCTATATATATATATATATATATATATATATATATATATATATATATATATATATATATATATATATATTTTCACACCGGAATCATACCGCGTTGCGTGGAAATTTTCATAAAATGTTCGAAAAGCAGAACAAATGTAAATCTGACACCA
>NC_043013.1:18611625-18619125 GCF_006345805.1 Octopus sinensis
ATTATCACTAGTTATTGTAATGATTTTTGAAAATGTTTTCTTAAATGTCTGCGAAATAAATGATGACTTGTGTCGGTAAAAACCAGTCTGAATAAAGTTCAGAACATTCATTTCTCCTCACATTGAACGAGAGTTTAGTACGTGGTCTACTTGTAAGGAACTAAGCAAATGTCAAATTAAAAAAAACCCAATTAAAATGGACCTACTAAAAATAAAAACAAAATCATAGACATACTAACGATGATAACGATACTTGAATGATTAAAACATATTATTAATTAACTACGTTATTGTTTTTATTGATGGCATGTAAATTATTTTCTTCTTAACAATCACACGATGAACTTGACTGCAAGTCGAAACGACGTTCATTTTGTGCTCTGTAAATATAGAGGTAAGGTTATTTAACAGCAAGAAAATAAACGGTAAGAATACATGCGACAAAAATTGTTACTGCAAAAGTAAATTAATACGGCAAATTTACCTGTAGCAAAAATGTTTACAGTAAATACCTGCCTCGAAAGTTAATAACCAGTTTTCGTGAAAAACACTTCATATGAAGCTGCTACAGGCCAGCCTTTCTTGATACAGTATTACTAGAAAGGGAATAACTCCCTTCTGGGGAAGATGCAAAGGTTAAGAGAAAATAGGAGCATGAGCCTAACATTGTATTACTTTCTGTCTCACTCTCGTAAATACAAGCTAAGACATAAAAAAACAATTGCGGTATAGTGACTGAAATTAAAACACAGTGGAGCAGTATCGGTTGTTTCATCGCTTTTACTCTCTAACTTGGCTAATACTGATGCAATCAGCACTTGTTAGCATGATTAAGGCCAAGCTGTAGACCATGGTTTTCATACAGAAATATAAATAATTCTCTTTTATTTTTGCCGGTACTTCTGATGGGATATTTTGTATTCGTCTCTCTCGCCTATCAATTTACACAACATAATAAATGATACAATACATTTATTAATTTTATGTATTAATTTCCCCACCCATGTACCTCACTAGATGTAGGTGTGCAAATTTTAACACACTGATAAGAATACACCTTGAGTTATCTTTTATTATTTCATTCTTCAGAAAATCACTCCCAGCCAAAAACTTCGCACGTTCCAACCTGTATAGTCAGTTAGTCTTACAAGTGCAATATATTGCTATACAGGAAAACAAGTTAATTGTGGGAACTGAATAAAATATAAAGCTGGAGCGACAATAAAAAGACAATAAAAACAACGATAATTTTGAATTAAATTTGGCGTTGGACATTTTATAAATGTCGCAATTACTAAAACATAAAATAACAGGAAATTGTTCAGTAGACACACACCATAACAATACGTACTGAAGTGACATTACTCTCTCTCTCTCATTCTGTTTGTTGAACGCCCTCTCTTTCTTTCTCTCTCTCTGTGCATATACATATACATATATATTTGTATTATATATGCATTGTATTATATTATATTATATTATATTATGTAATATCATATGATACACACACACACACACACACATATATACATATACATATATATGGGAAAAAGAACAGAAATGAATTTTTCGTTAATTTTTCCATTTTCACGATTATTTACGTTTTTATTATTTTTTTGCAATTTACTTAATCATCGGTATATTATTGTTATTTTATATATAATATTTCTATTATATGTAATTTTCTAGATGGTGTAATTTAATTGTTCATTTTGAATGATAAAAGGTGTTTTTTCTAATTATATATATATATATATATTATATATTATATATATATATATATTATATATATATATGTATGTATGTATATTCCAGTTCTATATTCAAGAGATGGAGAATTATGTAAATTATTTACATTAGTTACATTTTGACGGATATTTGTCCTTATCTTGTTTGTTGTTAACACAACATTTCGGCTTATATACCCTCCAGCTTTCATCAGGTGTCTTCGGGAAATTTCGAATCTAGGTTCTCATTCCTAAGGTATTTTTTGATGCTATTATTATTATTATTATTATTATTATTATTATTATTATTATTATTATTATTATTATTTTATTATTATTATTATTCTGGCCATTGCCTGGAATCGAACTCAGAATCTTGGGGTTAGTAGCATGCTCTGTTAACCACTGCGTCATATGCCCACGGGTATGATAATATTAATAATAATAATAATAATAATAATAATGATGATGATGATGATAATAATAATAATAATAATAATAATAATAATAATAATAATAATGATGATGATGATGATGATGATGATGATGATGATGATGATGATGATGATGATGATGATAATGATGATGATGATAACACCGAAAAATACCTTAGGAATGAGAACCCAGGTTCGAAATTTCCCCAAGACACCTGATGAAGGCTGGAAGGTATATCAGGCGAAACGTTGTGTTAACAACAAGCAAGATAAGGACAAATATCCGTCAAAATGTAAGTCATGTAAATAATGTATATATGTATAATGTATATATTGTATATATGTATATGTATGTGTGTATGATGTATGTATGTATGTATGTATATATATGCTTATATATATCTATCTATCTACCTATCTATCTATCTATCTATCTATCTATCTATCTATCTATCTATCTATCTATCTATTTATCTATCTATAAAGAAATATAAGCATCACCAGCACGTTCCTCTTCTTGATAATCGTCTGTGTCATGCAACAAACCTAAGTGTGACAGATACGACGACGACGACGACAATGAAGATGGGCATGAGGACGACGACGACCACGCCTACCACCACCACCAATATCACTACCATCAATACCACGACTACCACCATCACCACCACCATCACCACCACCACCACCACCACCATCACTACCATTGCGACCATCTCTATCACAACTGAAATAAACACCATAATCATAATCCTAATGACCATCATCGTCACCGCCACCGTCACCACCACCACCACCACCACCACCACCACCACCACAACTAGCATTATAATCCTCTTCCCCTTCTCCCTCATTATCACTAGCGCCGTCATCATCTTCGTTAAAACATTCAAAATTCTTCGTTCAAGTGAATAAATATTTAACTGGAACCATTTCTGAAGCTCTCCACAAATACTGACACACTTTAAGGAATTCATTCCATTATCTCTGTCTGCGATGAATGAAATCTTCTCATTGACCAATGAAATCCTACAACGTGCGGAAGTCAAGATAAGAGAGAGAGAGTAAGAGAGAGGGAGTGAGAAAGTGAGTGAGTGAGAGAGGTAGACAGAAAGAGAGAGCGAGAGAGAAAGGTAGCAGCAAAATATGCTGTCACGCATTCAATTCCAGCTTTTGGCACTTTCGGTCTTCCTTACTTGAAACATGTGCATGCATACTTATATAAATACATGCTTATGTGTGGATATATACATATATATAAATATTATAATATATATATATATATATATATATATAGTTATAACAGTTACATGTATGTGTATAGTATGTTTGCATACATACATACATACACACACATATATATATATATATATATTATATATATATATGTGTGAGTGTGTGTGTGTCTGTGTGTATATATATATGTATATATACATACTTATTGGCTTAGTGGTTAGGGTGTCAGCACCATGATTGTAAGATTGTGGTTTCGATTCCTGTTCTTGAGCAAAACACTTCATTTCACGTTGCTCCAGTCCACTCAGCTGGCAAAAATGAGTAATGCTGCGATGGACTGGCGTCCCATCCAGCTGGGGAACACATACGCCATAGAAACTGGGAAACCGGGCCCATGAGCCTGGCTAGGCTTTAAAAAGGGCACATTTATTTTTTTTATATACCTATGTAAAGACATAGTATATATATAAATGTTTATTTATATAAATATATATATATATAAATATATATATTTATATATATAAAGGGGAGAGAGAGAAACATTATATATATATATATATATGCAATGAATAAATATATATCTATATACATGAAATAAATATATAAATATGTATATAGTATATATGTATATATGAACACATACGCACATGCATATCTATATATGTAGTCACACAAACACGGATATACAGGGTGCAGTGAATAAACTCTCGTCTAAATTATGCAAAAATTTAAATAACACTGACATCTCATTTTAACAGATATATTTACCAAAATTACATAAAAATGTCTTGAAATACGAAAGAGTAAATTTATTCAATAAAATCGTCATTGACTTTAACTACGGCCTCTAGTCGACTTCGGAATCTGCAACTCTTCTGGACGGTCTGGTTGTTTACGTTGGTGAATGCTGCCAGAATCGTTTTCTTCAGTTTAACTTTGGTGTTACAAAGAATTTTGTTGGTCTCGCACTCATCTGCGCCCCACACATAATACTCAAAGGGGTTGCAGTCTGGGGAGTTAGGTGGCCAGATGTAAGGGATAATGTGGTCGCAGCAATTGTCTGACAGCCATGGCTGGGTTCTCCTGTTTGTGTGGCATGGTGCAGAGTCCTGTTGTCAGACATAGGGTCTTCCAGCAGTCACCCTCTTGATCCAGAGCAGCACTATCTCCTCCAGGGACTTGATGTAGGCTTCCGTGTTGAGTCTCAGGCCGCGTGGAAAGATGAATGGAGGCATAACGTCGCCATCACTAGTGATCATTGCAAACACCATGGTGTTGATAGGAAGTTTGATTTTTACCACGCTCGGTACATGCCTGCAGATTGCACTGTCCCAAACACTCTGAAATGTTTGTATTGGAGCTTCCGGCGCGAATGCCAAGCAGTACAGCATGTCCTTTCCAAATTGTGAATTGCATCATGGTGCTGTTTTTCTCACAGACGCTGGCCAACTGTTCATACTAAACTGTGTAGTCGACAAAATCGAAGCTAAACAATGCACATGCGCAAAATTAAAAGTATAATATGGTGACAATTTACCCATCGCAGCCTGAATTTTAAGGGTGGAGCGAAAAAGGCACTTTATACACATGTTTTTCAAAATATGTTTTTAGGGATATACTTTTATTTGCAAAATTCTTTAGAAACAACTTTGTTAAAATCTGAAGTTCTGACCTTTGAATAATGAGCGAAAATCAGTTTTTGACATGTTTGCCGTTCCTCATTTTGTTTTTACATTTATTGTCACAAATCGATTCTCTTTTGCAAAATCCTTTAAAAACAAGAGTCATAAAATCCCACCCTAAAATTTATATCTTTAAGCTCCGCAACGCACTTGAAATTTCGAAATTATATGAAATAAATAGACTTTTCGACTTTATTTTCTTTATCATTTTTGATATTATCATCGAATATATGTGTCCATCCATGCATCCATCCGTTCGTCCATCCATCTGTGTCTATATATATATATATATATATATATTTATATACACACATGTCTATATATGTATATACACACACATACGCGTACACACAGACACACAGACACACAGACACACACATATATATATATGTTCATATATATGTATATATATGTATATATACATGCATATACATGAGCACATATGTGCGTGTATACGTTCATATCTATTAGAACATAATTGTGTATGCATATCTTATACATCCATACATACATATATGTAGACGTTTACGTATCTTGATACTTATAACATATAGAATGTGTGTGTGTGTGTATATGTATATGTATATATATTGTGTGTGTCTATGTATGCATATATATACATAATGTATGTTTACTTATGCATACACACACATATATATATGTATAAATATATATATACACGTGTATTTTTTTGTGTCTGTAAATGTGTGTCTGTGTGCGTGCGCGCATGTATGTGCTTGTGACAATTCCTGCAAGGAAAAGCGAGGATACCAGAAATCCAAACACGACTTTATACGAGTTAAATATAACTAGAGCAAATATTTTCTTTAGCTTGCATTAAATGTATAAAACTAAGAATGTATACATTCCTACAGAGACACACTATATATATATATATATATGTATATATATGTATATATATAAAGATATGCACACACACACACACATACACACACACACACATATATATATATATATATATCTTCTTCTTTCTTTTCTTCATCATCATCATCATCATCATCATCATCATCATCATCATCATCATCATCATCATCTTCTTCTTCTTCTTCTTCTTCTTCTTCTCTTCTTCTTCTTCTTCTTCTTCTTCTTCTTCTTCTTCTTCTTCTTCTTCTTCTTCTTTTTAAGATGGCAATCTAGCAGAATGTTTTATCACACCGGCCGGACAAAAGGCTTTCTGGCATTTCGTCCCGTCTTTACGTTCTGAATTCAAATTCCGCCGAGGCCGACTTCGCTTTTCATCCTTTCGGGGTCGATGAAAATAAGATAAAGTACCAATCAAGTTCTAAAGTCCATGTAATCAAGCAACCCTTCATCTTTCCCAAAATTTCAAGCCTTGTCCCTATACAACAAAGTATTATTGTTATTATTATTCGAGTGTCTTTACGTTCTGAGTTCAAATTCCAACTTTGCCTTTAATCATATCGGGATCGATAAAATAAAACCAATTGATCACTAAGGGCAATGTAATCGACTAGCCCCCACTTCCTCGACCTCCACAAATTCAGCTCCTTGTGCTTATAATAGAATTATTTTCATTGACATTTTCGTTCTCGTTTTGTTTTTGTTATGGGGTTCTTATTATTGCTATTAATTTTATCATTATTTTTATTGTTCGTGGAGGCGCAATGGCCCAGTTGTTAGGGCAGCGGATTCGCGGTCATAGGATCGCGGTTTCGATTCCCAGACCGGGCCTTGTGAGTGTTTATTGAGCGAAAACACTTAAAAGCTCCACGAGGCTCCGGCAGGGGATGGTGGTGATCCCTGCTGTACTCTTTCACCACAACTTTCTCTCACTCTTACTTCCTGTTTCTGATGTACCTGTATTTCAAGGGGCCGGCCTTGTCACTCTCTGTGTCACGCTGAATATCCCCGAGAACTACGTTAAGGGTGCACGTGTCTGTGGAGTGCTCAGCCACTTACACGTTAATTTCACGAGCAGGCTGTTCCGTTGATTCGGATCAACCGGAAACCTCGTCGTCGTAACCGACGGAGTGCTTTCATTCCATTTTTATTGTTGTTATTTTTGTTGGCATTATTATAAATATCATTATTATAATAATCATCATAGTTATTATTATTATTATTGTTGCAGTTGTTGTTGTTTTGTTGTTGTTTCGCTGTTGTCATTTTTGTTCTCGGTTAGCAATGCCGACATCATTGTTAATACAATCTAAATTCTTCGTTCAAGTGAATAAATATTTAACTGGAACCATTTTTGAAGCTCTCCACAAATACTAACACACTTTAACGAATTCATTCCATTATTACAGTCTGCTAGAAGAGAGAGATTGACCAAAGAAATCCTACAATCTTTAGTACAAAAGGAAAAAATAAAAATAAAATAAAACCTTTTCTGTCTTAAGAATATAGTTCTTCATAATCTGTCTCTTTGACATTTCC
>NC_043013.1:18626625-18629125 GCF_006345805.1 Octopus sinensis
GGCTAGGTATGGTCATAAATATTGTCAATATATTAGGAGTTGTAACTTGGGTATAAAGTAACTGTCTATAAAGGCGGCTGGGTAGGGGAAGACCCAAAATCATGAATTTAATCACCGGCCAAAGGAGCAAGACGCTAATAAAACCTATGATGTTAACACAGAGGAAATTGTATCATGGCGTACTATGGGTGATTGTTTATAAACAATATTGTTATGTTGTATAAATTTAAGATTATCAAAAATGATATCACAACCAAAATAGGTAAAATGTATGTATATATCAATTTCCAACATTAAAAAGGAAAGATTACATAGAATCAGTTTAATATTCATTTATGTACTTAATTATTTATTTATTAGGTAGTTTCTATAAAGACTGATCTGGGCATTTACTTATGGAATACTGGAAAGATAAACATACTGTCTATATATTAAGTATAAGCCAAGAATCAGAAAAAATAAAGATGTGTACAGATACATACACATATGTATCTCTATGCACACATGCACACATACATAAATATTTATACGTTTATATGGATATAGTATAAGCATCTCGCAAAGACTTAAGTAACTGAAAAGTATCTCTTTACGAACAAGAAAGACAACAATTTATAAGGGATAAGAGGTTAATGCACATATATGCATATATAAATATATATATTTATACGGTTATATGGATATAGTATAACCATCTCGCATAGACATAAGTAGCTGAAAAATCTCTATTTAAGAACAGCAACAACTTATAAGGTTAAGAGGTTAGATGGTAAGGATGTCAAAGTAAGAAAGGAAAATAATTAGAATATATAGAAAAAGACAAGAAATTTATATAACCTACATTTAAAGAAACAGAGTATTAAAATTTGAGGTAGGGAAGAGATAAAGGTAACCCGAAAACAGGAGGTAGTAGGTATGGGCGTAGTGAGGGCAGTTAGAGGTATTCAGACCGAAGAGATTTTATAAGTTGCACTGTTACAGGTGTTATTACACATGATTTTATAGTTTCTAGGAGGTATATAATTAGGAGACTTACTTACATAAAAGCCAGTACAAATATACATAATATGATCAGTAGGGTAGAACATCATAGAAAGGAGAAAAATAGTTTAATCACCAAAAGCATGATGAAGTCAGACTAATTAGACATGCTTTATCATGGGATAGTAATTACATATAGCACACCACATACCATAACATATAGCTTATAACATATGCAATGCAATTTAATTCACCCTATAACTCAATATCTCATGATTTTATTATATCTAATACTAGAGGGTAAGTTTACAACGGATACGACGCCAAAACTAATTTCCATCATCAAAGTTCAAGTATGGCACCTAATTTCGAAAATACTTAAATGTACGGGTGACGCTATGTACGCATAATACTCTTAGGTCTAATCTACTATTAATCAGTTTGTTCTAGTCCCTATACTTAAAAATCTCATAAGTTTCCATAGAGCACTTCTCACACCCGTATCGACTATCTCTGTAAGGTTGCGCTTTCCGTATTATATCCCATTTCAGGCTAAATTCGTTCCCGCTTTCTTTCAATTCTCAAATCTTGTTAGATATGGACGTACAATTGGTTTTATGTTTGAGTCTATAATATGAAAGAAGGTTAGTGATACGCTTTTTCATATTTATCGAACATCCTATATATATATATATATATACTAGCTTAAGGTGACCCGCTCTACGCGTGGGTAAGCGTGTGGTTGTTACTTTCTGTTGCTTCCTTTCAGCACGTAAAAAGCACCATCCGAACGTGGCCGATTGCAGCGCCGCCTTGACTGGCTTCTGTGTCGGTGGCATGTAAAAAGCAGCAACCGATTGTGGCCGCTGCCAGCCCCCCTGGCACCTGTGCCGGCGGCACGAAAAAATCACCCACTACACTCACAGAGTGGTCGGCGTTAGGAAGGGCATCCACCTGTAGAAACACTGCCAGATCAGACTGGAGCCTGGTGCTGCCTCCTGGCTTCCCAGACCCCGGTCAAACTGTCCAACCCGTGCTAGCACGGAAAACAGACGTTAAACGATGATGATAATGATGATGATTTTCCCTCTTTGTTTCGCTCTCCTTTCTCTCTCACTTTCCCACTCTCTTACTTTTATTTTCTCTCGGACTCTCCCTCGCTTTCTCTTACTCTCTATCTTTATCTCTCTCTCTCCCATTTATAAACAACAAAAGATCTTGAGTAAGTTGAGAAATAAAATATTTAGAAAGATCAATCATAAATATCAGGCAGTAACAACGGAAAGGTCTGCTTCAAGGCAGACAGCAAAACACTAACATTTAAAAGGGACAGACGAAATTGCGAGCTGAATAAAAATAATAAAATATTGGAAACCAAAGTTTGAAGGGATAGAATCTGAGGATAGTAGAGTCACAATGGCTGGCATTTCTTAACGACGGACAGCAACGTATTGACAGTTTAACGGCTGGCGTAAAATTTTGTACTTGATGTAAAAGAAAATTCCTAAACACCAAGTTT
>NC_043013.1:18631625-18651625 GCF_006345805.1 Octopus sinensis
CAGAGCGAGAGGAAATACTAAACGCCGGGAGAAACATTTTTTCAAATGAGAAAAGATAGTATACATATATATATTTATATTTGTGTGTATGTGTTTGTTCCCCCACTACCACTTGACAACCGATGTTGGTGCGTTTAGGTCCCTGTAACTTAGCGGTTCGGCAAAAGTACAGATAAAATAAGTACTAGGCTTACAAAGATTAAGCATTGGGGTCAATTTGTTCGATTAAAGGCGGTGCTCAAGCATGCCCGCAGTCAAATGACTGAAACAAATAAAAGAATATATATATATATGTATGTGTGTATGTGTGTGTCTGTGTATGAGTGTGTCTGTGTATGTGTGTGTGTATGTAAGTATATATATATATATATATATATATATACCATAAATTATGTACTTAGGTACATGCATCACTGTTGTACACAGAAACACGCGAACAGACATGCACTCTCTACACACGGTAATTATCTTTCCACGCATATATACATGCTCAAGTGTGTAAACACTCAAGCACATATTTTGCGTTAAATTATAGCCGTAATATCTCAGTTACATATATCACCTTATCGTCGAAGCGATACACTTTCGTGCCAAGACGGAGACTTTATTTTTAAATCTTCGCCTGCATTTTAGGAGATGACTCAACATTGTGACCAATCGGTGAGTTGTGAGCCTAATTTCTGTGCCTCTTCAGGGACGAGGAAATAACAGAAATGTTGGTATTATATGGCGCAGATGTGTGCGATACTCGGACCGCCACAGTAAAATGACTAGTGTCTGATTTTGGCTTTTAGAAATTCGTGTCTTCACTGGCATTTGGAAAAATAGAAATAAAATGTCACAGAGGAACGCATCCACATACCAAATTGTACAATGATAACTATATCACACTCTATATCTTTGAAGAAGCTAAATTAACAACAAATAACAGAAAAGCACAGAAAAAAGGAAAATATCAAGCGATTAGAAATACTACAGATTTCAAGTTGGAGTATTAATTCGAATTTGCTCACATGTATAAATACATACATACACACACAAGAATTGCGACACATGGATATTGACAAAACTTAGAGAAAACCTAAAGATAAACAAGCTTAGAAACATAAGTATATTCCTACCCACCTGTAGTGTCTATAAACCTAATAAATAAAATCAGTCGACGTGAATCCAGTCTTTCGTCTCATATGGAAAGTCCCAATAATGCAGCATCTTCCTATAATGCAGCAGCAGAATTGAGCGGATTCAAATATAAAATCACATTCTTCCGAAACACAACAAACTGTAAAAAAAGAAAAAAATACAAAAGGAAGGTATATAACTACGCAGCTTATACACGAATTTAGAGTTAACGGCACACACGCACACATACACATACACACACACACATCCATACGCACACATATGCATTCATTTACATACATATGTATATATATATGCACTCATGTAAGCATATGCATGTATACATTATACAATATATAGACACATTGATATGTTACATACACATATATACACACATATGTACCTATGTATATATATATAGAAATATATACATATATATATATATATATATATATATATAATATATATATATATATATATATATATATATATATATATATATATATATATATATATAATATATATATATATATATATATATATATATATTATAGAAGGAGCTGATGATTTCATTTGAATGAAACACTTCTAGTCCTGTAGAAGCTCCTTCTATAAAATAAATTAATTTACTCTGCTATGTATTGAGTACCTTATTTACTGTGGTTAACCCCGACTCAACCCGGGACCTACATATATATATATATATATATATATATATATATATATATATATATATATATATATATATATATATATATATATATATATATTATATATATATATATTTTTATATATATATATATATATATATATATATATATGTATATATATATGTGTGTGTGTGTGTGTAAACATATATATTTGTATATACAAGTGCATACACTTACATAAATATAAACATATGCATGAACACACAAATATACACATTAATATGCATGCATAGACATCGTAGATATACGTATATAAATTAAGTCCCCGCCGTTACGTACCACACGTACACACACGCAATTCATAGAAATATGGGAGAGCTTAGTGACACTGAATATGAATTACCGCGTTAAGACTTCTGGGAAATATGTCAACGATTTGTTGTGTACAGCAAATACACATAAGGCAGAGTGTCACGTACGTATCATAGGGAAATGAACGCCTTCGATTGACTGCTTTTATTCTTGCCACTACGATTACAGCTAGTGTTCGTGAAAACCGATAGATGTCCCTATCAGTTTTTCGTTAACGAGACATACGCACATACGCGTGTACGCACACACAGATACACGCACAGACACGGACACAGGCATAGACACACACACACATACGTACACACGGAAGCACGCACACACACCTACTCAGATACAAGTATTGCTTAAGCGGAATATCGGGAGTTTTGCTTTTATTTTCAGCAAAACAAAAGAACAAAAAAAAAACAAAAAAACAAAAGCATTTCTCCGGTTTCATTTAAATATTGCTGTTGCCTGCTGAATAAAGCTGTATGATAGAATAATGATTGCAATGATTGATTGCAGTGTTTCAGTGATAGGATTGTCTCTTGATTATTTATGAATATTTTTGTGGCAAACGAAGAATTGAAACTCTTACACAATATACGACTCGAATAGAACACTCTGTTTGTTGATATTTTTGTTGCTTTTGTTTATAGAATAAATATAAAAAACAACAAGTACAGTTCTACAAATATTAAAATATTTCGTTGTTTGATAAAACCAATTCTAAATCACCATTAAAAAAATATTAAAAATGTTATTTTGAATAAAGTTTGTCCATTGCTATTATTTCAGGTGATGCCTGCTTTTGGAAAAAGAGAAAAAAACCCCTAATAAAAGCAAAAACAAAGCAAAAATAATACATTAATTAATAAAAATCGTAAACTTACAACAATGTAATATTTACGACACCAATTAATTATGTTTTGTGTGGGGAGGAAAACGTTAGGTATTGATGAAGAATTGGAGATAATTACATTGTTTAAAGAATTAAGCATATATTCCACTGTTCTCAATTGTATAAATTCTGCAAACATATTTCATACTGCCTTCTTTTTGTTCACCAAAATTAGTTTTCCATAGAAGGCTTTGTTAATATTATACAAATTTACATTCTTTCACGAGTGGATAAGTGTGGCATCAGAGATTTTTGAGTGTGTTGCTTGTAGGTATGTATTTTTTTTTTGTTTTGCATAACATCTTAATCTGAAAGACATAACGCCATCTTGAAAACAGCACTAAATCACTCTTCTCACAATAGAGAATACTTATGTTAGATATTGTCTAACACAATGTTGGTGGTGTTGTTGATATTTTCATCTTTGAGAAAACAGTGGACTGGCTGAAATTCCTCAGTTAAAATTGGCGGTGTATTTAATATTGTAGCGCTAAAAGTGAGATCTCAACCAACGAACTAATTTCCATTTTCGGTGAGAAAACAAATTGAAGTTATCTATCTATCTATCTATCTATCTATCTATCTATCTATCTATCTATCTATCTATCTATCTATCTATCTATCTATCTATCTATCTATCTATCTATCTATCTATCTATCTATCATCAAGCAACAAAGGAAGAGAAAACATCAAAGTTTCACTTAAGAACAGAAAATTGCCTTTCGGACTAACAACAAAATACTAATGCGCTTTGGGTAGATGGTTGGGTGCAGGGGTGGTAATTCCGACAGTGGAATTCTACTAACTGTCTTCAGCCAGAATAAAACCGAAAAGACATCCCTGTTCACAAAGTATTTAAGTATGTTTAGCATAAAGCAGTAGCTCAGGCAAATTTCGTAATAGAAGTGGGTGAGAAAAAAAGTGAAAAATAGGGGTTTTCGGTTACACAGAATCTGGACGCGATAGAGAAATTTAGTTATCTGAAATTAGCGTCAGAAATTTGGTGGGAATCAGTAGTTTTCGTGTCTGTTATTAAAGCGATGAGCTGGCAGATTCATTAGCGCACCAGACAAAATGCTGAACAGCATTTCCTCGATTTTTACATGCTGAGTTCAAATTCCGCCGGAGTCGACTTTGCCATTCATTTTATGGGGGTCTACAGAATAAATATTAGTCAAGTACTGGAACCGATGAAATCAGCTAGCTCCGCATCCTGAAATTTCAAGCCTTTTGCTTATAGTAAAAAAGGAATATTATCGTTAACACTATTATTATCGTTATTAGTATTATTAATATTATAGTTAGTATTATTACTATTGTTGTGGTTACTGCACTTGTTACCATTAGTGTTAAAGTTGTAATTATTCTTAAATCTCCCTCTACATCTACAGTTTGAAGTTCAATTATTCCGATTTGTATATGTATTATTTTTTATTTATATAAAACATCGTGTAAAACCATTACTTCTAAATGCTTCATTATAATAACCAGCATTATTCTGGAATATCTACTTATTTCCAGAAAATTAAGAGATCCCAGTCGAATATTACTAACTAATCCATTAATTATACATTTGTGGTGGTTAGAAAATTTATGGATATATTGCAAGTGTCGAGTCAGTTCATGGAAAGGCTGTTTATTTTCCCTTTTTGTATTTCGTTTTGACGTCCTGTTTTTCGTTTATCTTTTATTTTCATTAATGGCATGCTATATATTCTTCAGCGTATAATGACACACAATGTATTTTTCAAAACTTTTAACATTGCAATGGATAGATAAGATTTCCCTCTTGGGTCATTTATAAAATGCAAAAGCAAGTATCAAAGTAGATTACAGCAAGAAAACTTTAAATAAAGGCGTTGCACAGTGGTATGGTTCTTGCCAGTAGAGTTAATCAGAGAAACGAACAAGCAACTTTTAATCTTATTAGACCTTTACAGGAAAGCATATTTTATCACTTGATTATTGTTCTATAAATTTCGTCGTTTACTTTTCAGAATTTCCCTACTTAATTCCTTGTTGTATGGACGCAGAGTTTAAAATAGTCCCAGAGAGAGATTTTTCTTTATTAATTTCATAGTTAATTTCAGTGAATCGAAATTAATATTCATTACGTACATGAAACATTACCCGCTTGCATCTGGGGAATACAAGAGGAATCACCACCAAAGTTTCTTACTAAAATAGGTGCAACTACCTACTGAACTGCGTACTATTACTACAGTCAATTGTGTTGACCTTTCTGGAGTAAACACAAGGCAATACATTTAATGAATGGGATTGTAAGGAGCTCATACGTAGCGTAATCTTCCTGAAGGCGAAACGGATATGCTTGGTGTAAAGGTCAACACATCGGAATAGTACTTGAGTATAGACACACACAAACATGCACAAACATACATACATACACATACACTGGAATATCTAAATACTCATATGTTTATCATATATAGACATACATATTCACACAAATACTCGCACATAAATATACACGTGAGCACACATCGCGCATGCGCACGGAGATCCGTATGTACATACATATGTACACACATATGTAATCTTGTTTCCGCACATATACATGCGCTACTCACAACGCGCACAAGCACATAAATTAGAGGCACACGCACTCACGCACACTCACTTACCCACACATATACTGGTGCATATGTATGTACATATATATATATATATGTGTGTGTGTGTGTGTGTGTGTGTGTGTGTATATGTATCCTTTTCACTACATGGGCTCAACTCTCCTCCCCCTCTTCATTTAACCATCCTCCTCTCTCCTCTCTTCTTTTCACACCTACTTCCTCCCACCTACTTCTCCGCTCTTGCTCTGACACCTACTTCTCCTCTTCACTCCTACACACCTTCTTCCTTCCACCCTCTCTCTTCATCGTCACTCCTCCTTTGTTACCCCACTCCTACACATTCCAACCCATCATCCCTATACATCCCATCCCAACCCACCCCATCTCTTACACCCCACCTAATCTCTTACACCCCACCCCATCTCTTACACCCCACCCCATCTCTTTCACCCCGCCCTTGCTTCTCACACTTTCGCCTCCCCCACACCACAAAATCACCACACCACACACCGCCACAACACACCACCACACCACACACTACCACACCACACCACCCCGCACACACTAGCACTGACCACTTTCCAGCACCCACACCATCATCCGCACACCTACACATACACACATGCACACGTCAAGATCACCAGCCTCCTTTCCGTACGCACCTACATGCTCTCACACACATGCACGCGCCCCTTCGTTGCGAGATGAACACTACTTTATTATCTCTCCTTCTTCCTAGCTCTCCTGTGTGACCCCTCTGTCCAGCGAAGGTCATGATAGCTTGCTAGCCACTAAACCATTTTTATTTTCTCTCCTTGCTTGTTTCTATGTTCCTTTCTGTTGAAGAGCGTAGGCTCGAAACCTAAAAGGATTTCTCACTTCCCGAGCTTTAAACTAATACATCTGCTTGTTGTTTACACACCCGTCTTCGTTTTTTTTTTTGTAAATTCTCAATATATTAATATATATATATATATAACATATGTAGCACATATATCAGTAACATATGTAGCACATATATCAGTAACACAGAGACACACACTAAATTTTCTGTCGGGTCTTGTGTATCCAAATTTAAAATTTGCCTGAACAACCACAGATCTTCTTTCAGGGTCCCGGAGAGATGCAAAACAACAACACTCGCAGCATACGTATGGCACCTAGAGGACGATCATACGCCATTTAACATCAGGTGGAAATTACTAGAACTTTGTGGACCCTATCACAATGGAACAAGACTGTAAATTGTGTATAGCAGAAAAAATATATAATCCTTATGGACTCACATGAGCCAGGAGGATGCCTGAACTCCAGGACGGAAGCCGTGGGGAGATGTCCACATTTTCGTAAATTTTAACTTCAAAATTGGAAAATCTAGCTATTAAGCGAAGGAAAACTCGCCCGACCATAATTTTTTAAGAGGAATATTTCTTGAGCTAATGCCGGCATTCTTGTGTTTTTAAAATAAAACTTTATTTGCAGAGAATATTTATCGTTTAGAGAAACTGAAGATATGTCTATTTCACGCTAGATATGAAATTAATGGTTTTTCTAAAACTTAGTTTATACATACATAAATAAATAACTGCTCTATATTTTATAGGGTCTTCTCCTGACTTATAACGAAGATATACATGCATGCACACACACACACACGCGCACACATATAATGGATAATAAATAATAAAACGAATGGTTTACACCTGGTAGCTTACTGGTAAAGCACGGTCAGTTTCAGGGTGATCGTTAGGTAAATAACAAATGAAAGACAGAAGATGGAATATACGAGAATATACTACCAATCACAACAATTGTTTCGATAGATGATGAGTAAAGCACCGGCACAGTTTCGATTACCTGTTGTTATCCGTAGATTTATTGCAGGAACTTCGTAGGGGCTGTTGGGGTAACAGTATCAATAAAATAGATGGAATGTGTAATAGACTTTATTAGGTACAACTCATGTTTCGACCCACTCTGGGTCTCTTCGTATACATCAATAGAAAGTCTGAGTAGATATTTCTTGAGTCGGCTTACGTACCGCTATATATCCATCAATTCGAGAATGAGTAAAAACAAAGAATATATGTATATATATATATATATATATATATATATATATATATATATATATATATATATATATATATAAAGTCTGGTATGTGTCAGTGCACAACACTTTCGGCCCTTGAGTCACTCTGTTGCTTCTGTTACATATAATTAAAAATATGAATATACTCATATTTTGAGTTCTATTTTTCCTATTTACATCACCATACCTGTATGTACATAAAAACATATTTGTGTGTGCGTGTGCATATATATGTATATAAATATATATGCATAATACATATATACATATTTATATATATATGCATATATATGCATGCATGCATATATATTCATATGTGTGCGTATATATATATGTATATATATATGTGTGTATGTATTTATATATATATAAACATACACACACACGCATATATACACACATACATATATATGCATTTTCCTGCTACAAACATATACGCATAGAAACACACATATAAGTATACAAACACGCAAATGCATACGCACCGATGCATACATACACACGTATTTATATATACTTCTAATTTCGATTCATCCACTCAGAATATTGATACATACATATTTTCATTCTTTGATACATTCACACAAGCATATACACATGCTTACACGCATATATGCAAACAAACATTGTTACATATATATATATGTATGTACACACATATTTAAATACCCATATACATGCATAACATATATAATTACATGAACATAATACGCACTCTCACATAACACACAAATATATATATATATATATATATATATGTATACACACATACATATATATATGCTTGTGTGTATATACATAGACGTACAGAAACACACACACACACACATATATATTTATAAATACACACATATATATACAAAGAAAAAAATACATATCCGTATGCTCGATGTACATCAATCTGGTAAATATAGAAACAGAAATATAAATATCTAAAAAAAAAAAAGCAATTTAAATAATAAACTATATTGGTATGAAATTGCTATTGAAGTATGAAATTACTTATTTCATAGCGTGTGTGATATCGCTTTTGTGCTATTCCACATTTCAAAATCTTCGGGTTTTTTTTTATTATATAAGCGTAACACCTTTCATATTTCAATATGATAAATAATATATATATTATAGACACTATACGATGTATTATACTTATTTTATAAAGTATTATATTATTGTGGTTCACGTTACATTATTGTATGTTATGCTATTTATATAATATTTCATCTATATTGTTCATGGTATGCTAATGTTTTAAACAAGCGTTGTCTTAATGCCGAACAAAATTGATGAAAAAACCCAAACCATATCGCACCTTGTTCTAACAGTATTCTGTACACAGTTGATTGATATATAATATATATATTATATATATATATATATATATATATTATATATATGTATATGTATATAAAATTATAAATTAGGGTATCTACGAGATACCCTAATTTATTATTTTAATAGTTATTACCTTTGAAGGTTATTTTTTCCATGCTGGCCACTTGATAAAATCGATATTTTATTTTAAATTAATGATCTTATCCTTATTTATATAAATTTATATACGTATATATATATACATATAATTTTTTTCTCTCCTTTCTTTTTTCTCTCCTTGTTTCTCTCCTTGTTTTTTTCTGTGTCCGTTTCTGTAGAAGAGCGTAGGCTAGAAACGTAAAATACTTTTTCTATTCTTGAGCGTTATACTAATTCATCTGTTTGTTTTCTACACCACCTGTCTTCGTCTCTTGTTTTTTTCGTAAACTCTCCCTATATATATATATATATATATATATATATATATATATAAGTCAATGTCAGCGTGGAAAATAAGAAATAAGACCATTTGGATCATGCCTTGTAGTTTAGAGTGTGGGATTAATTCTGTGCAATTTTTTTTTCACTTTAAATAGCGTCAAGCACAGGTGTTGCTGGAAAGGAAAAAGAAATGAACATCTTGTATATGCATGTATGGCCGAAGCCTAAAAAATCACAAAGAAAGTCGATATTGATATTGAAGTAAATAGCAAAAAGGCTCTGGAATATCGCCCCTACGAAGTTCCTGCAGTAAATCTACGGATAACAACAGGTAATCGAAACTGTGCCGGTGCTTTACTCATCATCTATCGCAGTGCTTTTCAAACTTTTTGCTGGAGCGGAACCCCAAGGAAACATTCCACTGGCTCGAGGAACCCCTGTGCAATAATTTAATAGTCTTATGCACACATATCTGCACAGGAGACTTAAAAATTACTGCCGATTTTAGTAGTTTTGTAACTTCTTGCGGAACCCCTGCACTGTGCTGGCGGAACCCTGGTTGAAAACCACTGATCTATCGATGCAATTGTTGTGATTGATAATATATTCTCGTATATTCCATCTTCTGTCTTTCATTTGTTATTTACCTAACGATCACCCTGAAACTGACCGTGCTTTACCAGTACGCTACCAGGGGTAAATCAGTCGTTTTATTATTTATTATCCATTGTGTGTGTGTGTGTTGGTGTGTGTGTGTAAGTGTTTGTGTGTGTGCGTGTTGGTGCGCGTGTGTGCATATGTGTGTGTATGTGTTTGTGCGTGTGTGTGCGTTTGTGTGCGTATGTGTGTATGTTTGTATAAATCTACAAGACTGTCAGACGTCTTTATATACCATTGGTCAGTATGCTGTTCATTCTTACTTCGATTGTGCCCTTTACCTCCATTTGGGCCATTATTGTATCATCATGTCGCCTTCCCATTGTCTTGCATCTTGAATGGTCACTTCATATCTCTTGGACACCACTCGCGGTCAAAGCATGGGTTCACTTATTGTGTGTCATCCTTGTTATATGTCCAGTCCCAGTTCAGTCCCAGCCCAGCTGAACTTGTGCTTTCAGTATACTGCACTCACACCTCCCACGTCACTCTGTTTTCACATAAGCTCGTTTCGGATATGCTCTCATAGCAACATAGTATGAATCTTTCCAAGGCCTTCTCCGTCGTAGCCAGTCGCTGAATTTCCTTCTTCGAAGTAATCCACAACCCACTCGCATATAAAAACGCCTTAATATAATATAAATATAACAAAAGATAACAAGAAGCTAGAACGGCAACCATGCTGCCTTCTTAGATAGCTTTCTGTTCATTAAATCATTTTAAACGTATTTATCCATAATTTCGTACACATTTCGAATATTATTATCAGAAACGCAGCACAATCGAACTTAAAGATACGCACTTCACTGATACAATAGTTTTAACAGGGATATTGATATAACTTACGTAGTTTTTTAAAATTGTATCTGAGTAATCCCTAATCCTTATTCGCTATCATCCTTATAGTTTCTATATATCACGTTATATCCTGTTATAACGTATAACTAATTCTTATCCTATTATTAAGAAATGATATACCATTTATGTATTTCATATTAATTATCATATAGCAGCCATTTCGCTTTGTATGTTGTCTTACTGTGTCCTCTCGTATTATCAGTGTTGTCTATATTCTATTAGTTTTCTCTCTATCGTGAGAGGTATACAGTTATGTCTATCTAGTTGGCTTGATATTCCATCATTCCCCACTTTTCTCTCTTCTTCCTCAACTGCTGCCCTTACCCCTCCCTCTCTCTCATACTTCATACTCCTCCTGTTTCTTCATTATGTTTCTATTGTTTTCCATTTCAAAACCTTAAAAAAAAAGCATTATTTTAAAACAACATTCTGTTATAATCATTTAGAATAGATTAATAAACAAAATAAAATAAAATAAAATAAAATAAATAGATAACAAATATAGAAAGGGAGAAGAAAGATGAAGTATAAATGGGGGGGGGGGAGAGGGAGGGAGAATTTGGAAAAGGAAAAATAAAAAGAGAAACACGGGAACCGAAATTATAAATTTTGTTATTAATCGTTTTTCTTCCGTTGATTAATTCAAAGCTGAAGGCGAAACAGCAGGGGAGCAGCGGAGAAAGGATAGAGTACAACAACAACAGGAACAACAGCAGCAGCAACAACAACAACAACAACAACAACAACAACAACAACAACAACAACAACAAGAACAGCAACAACAACAAATATGGCAGTAACAATGTCAGCGTTAATAAATACAAGCTTATAAGAATAATAATTGCAACAGCAAAAATAACAATAACAACAATGGCAACAACAACGACACAACAGTAACAACAACAGCAATTATAATAATGATGATGACGTTTATGATGATGATGATGATGATGATAATAATAATAATAATAATAATAACAGCAATGGTAGAAAACTTCACACAGCAATCACAACTGGCAGCAAAGAGGCAGCAGAACATGACTAACAACAACAACAACAGCAACAACAACAAAAACAACAATAGCAGCAGCAGCAGCAACAACAACAACAACAACAATTGCAACACGACAGCAATAACAGCAACAGTACAATACCAACAAGAACAATATCAACATTAACAACGATAACAGCAACATCAATACGAACAACAACAACAACAAAATAACAATACAGCAGCAACAACAAGAGCACCAATAACAATAACAACAACAAGCCAGTTAAGTTCGCTGGAACCCATTCATTGTGCAACCGCAAGTTGTTATCATCGCAAGTGTTTAAGGTTAATTAATGGATCTGTGCGTTATTAACTTTAAATCCTGATTTCACTCAAGACTGTCATCACAAAGAAACGACACAACAACAACAACAACAACAACAACAACAACAACAACGACGACAGCCACAACAACAACTGTCGCAGTAACCAAGATAACAAGAGCAGGCACAGCAGTAATGGCGGCAATAACAACGGCGACAACACGGACAATCACAACAAGCTACAAGAGGAATTGCAGTGACGATGACGTCATATCTAACGTTGAAGATTGTTTTTGACCAACAGGATGAAGGCTTTCTCACTAATGGGATCCAAGCGCGGCAACACTGGTGGAAGAAGTGTGTGGACTGCGAGGGGAACAATGTTGAGAAGTAAACCTCATTTGGTCGCCTAGCATGAGAGTATCTTGGCCAGCCTATGAACTTCATGATGAACAATAACAGAAGTAAACAGAAAGACTAATATATGAGATCGGCAATAGTCAAAACCTTAAAATGTAGCTAACTTATATATTGTACTGCAGAAAGCTTCATATTTGATTACTTTTGAATATTTATGTATTTTAAAATTCTATTTTATGAATATGTTGTTGATTATCATAAAAAAGAAATTAATTATTTTGGGAGTAATTAAAGTGAGGTCCAAACTAAGTAATAGTCTTACTATAGCTGTGTGTCATTGGAACATATAAAGGAACCTGAAATCCAATATTTATTGTGATAGTCCTGTATTATTGCAAAACTTAAATTCATATAATTGAGGTTGAATATTTGCTGTGATAGTCCTGTATCATTGCAAAACTTAAATTGATATAAGTGAGGTTGAATATTTGCTGTGATAGTCCTGTATTATTGCAAATAATGAATGTAACACATTCAATATTTATGATTCTAGTTCTCTATTATTACAAAACTTCAATAAATGTAATTGAAATTAAGGGTTGGTTGTAGTAGCCCTGTATTAATGAAAAGAGTAAATAAATATAACAGAAATGAAATATTTGCAGCGCAGTAGCAAAATTATTAAAGTAAAAATACTGAATTGTTTTTCGTCAAGATAACCAATTCTGCTTCCCTCACTATCTTATAGCGTTGAGATTCAAGTAGTTTTGGTGAACTGATTCGTATATTTTTAGCGCAGCTTTTGTTGTTTTCGCACGGTGTTTGGTGTGTTTGTTAATGTTTCGTTTATTTGTGAAATAGGAACTATTAAATATTTTAGCTTTGTAGATGAGTCTATACGTATGCGTAAGTCAATGTGGGCGTCTGTTTGCATACGGATGTGCTTATGTGTATGTTTTTGATGTAATATAAATATTGTCTTAAGAATTCTAGTCTCTTAATATTATAAAAGACGTGGTGACTGTTTGCGTGTGACGGTGTGTGTATGTGTATATGTGTGTGTGTGTGTGTGTGCATGTGTGTGTTTAAGCGATGGTGTGTATACATGTGGGCGTATTTGTGCTGGGAGAGAGATTGTGAGTAAAATAGTATAAGTGAAGGAATTGTTCGCGTATGCGTGAGCAGCCTTTGTCTGAAAATGATCAAAGTTGGTTTTTGTTTCGGAGTTAGTATAAGCAAGAAAGACAATACATACATAAATACATGCATGCATACATACATACACATCTAAATATGTGTGTGTATATACATGTGTGTGTGAATACATAGAGTGAGAGTGGGAGTGAGACAGAGAGAACGGAAGAGTATATGTATGTGCAATATGTTGTCTTAACTAAATGTATGTAGAAATGGAAGTCTACTGCGTATAAAATCACATACATATATAGCTATGCGTGAGCATACACACTCACATAAGTGTGAATAATTGAGTTTCTATTGTATTATATAGATAAATGACTTAAGGCACGTATGTATTTATATGTATGTATATATTTAAGTATGAGTGCGTGTGTCTGTGCGTATATGCATACATATATAATGTATATATTATATATATATATATATTTATATTACATCAAAAACATACATACACACACACACATATATATATATATACATATATATTATACATATATAATGTATATATAATATATATAATATATATATATATATATATATGTGTGTGTGTGTGTGTGTGTGTATGTATATTTGCGTGTGTAAAGGTCTATTAATATTCATGTGATCTGATAAAGCTGGATGAATATTTTAGACATTTTAATATCCAATTATGAATGGATATTTTAAGTAGTTAGATATATATAGAAATATACATACATACATACATACATACATACATACATACATACATACATACATACATATATATATGTATATATATATAATATATATATATATATATATATATATATATAATATATATATATATATATATATGTATATATATATATATTCATAAGGAAATCAATCGAAGAAGTGTACGGGGAAGGCTAGTTACAACAAAACTCCATCATTGTAATTTAGATAAAAATAACAGTACAAAGACATATGCTGAACTGTAGGAAACTCTTTCATATTTTTGATCTTCCACTTAAAGACAGAAATTATAGACGGAGAGTTGTCTGGTAACATTCTTTTACTGGAAGTACCCAATCTACTAGACTTAAACGCTATGTAACACAATCGCATGAGTCAATCTTAGCGGACAGAAGTGTAAATTTCTTATCTGGGCAGAAAAGTCGAAGATTCGAAGCTAATGTCTTAAACCTTCTTTTCACTGATTTTGAATATGTAGCTAGATTTAGTAAATATTTTGGTTCATGATCATGAAAGTCCTCACTATACAATAATACTATAATATTGGAAATGTGTAGAGTCTGATGAGTGTTAATTCCCATGAGATAAACATAGATTACGCTGGTTTCTTTTGATTGACACTTCGTCAGCAGATTTAGAAAGAAACGAAAAAGCATGACCAAGCGGTGCATATGTTTGCTATCAGCTGTACTGCTTCAACAAGACATTTACAATTCTTGAAAAAGAGTTTGGCAATGTGTCTGCCTCGAAATTATTATTTTATTTTTAAAGACTGCTCTAAAGGGGAGATTGCTGTAAACTTTCCCAGGAAACACAAATTATAGCTACGGAAACCATTATTTAAATATTTGTGTCTTGAAGCTTGCATAGTATATTCTTTGTCGCTCGATTTCAAAATATCTTTTTACAGTTGCTTTGTGTCACTCACGGGACGAAAATGGAATGAACAGTTTTTGCTGGTGCAACGCTACTCAACGTTTTTCTCTGACATTTGACCTTTATTTCTGCATGTATACTTTTATTCTTTTATGTATGTATTTTTTTATTCTTTTACTTGTTTGTATTCTTTTATTCTTTTAGCTTTTTTTGTATGTATTGTTTTATTCTTTTCTGTATATATTGTTTTATTCTTTTATTTGCTTCACTCATTAAAAAAAATGAACGTACTTCCATAGTGAGACTCGAACTTATGATCGTCAGATTGCAATATTTTTGTATTGGGACTCTTAATAACTGTTTTGCTGCCCTGGTTTTTAGTCTGCAAGCAATTGTATGTTTTCTAGATATAACTACCTTTACGACATGGCCTCTTCCATGACACCATTGTCTATATAACGTTGCGGATCTTAAAACCTCGTCTGTACTACCAGACCTCATAAATTAATTATTCCTCTGATGTTACTGCTATTACATCCTAACTCTATGAATTAACTAGCTGTCATTTGATCCTTTGTCCATATGACAATATGACATAGTTGCCCTTGCGTCGGAAATGTCCGTGTGACCTAACAGTACATACAACTGACCCGTTATTTCCTAATTGCCCTTATAATTTAAGTATTATCGAGATATAACTGTCCTTATATCTTTACTCTCTTCTGACCTAACAGTCCTTACACACTATCTGAAAGACCTAACTGTCACTAGACTCTGATTGTAGTGATTGAACTGCCTTTTATCGCAAGAATTTCTCTTAGATATTGCAGGAAGCAAATGAAATCTATATTTTGCAATTATTGAACATGTTAATAATGCTACTAATTTTAGGTTAATTACAGCTTCCAAATATTTAATTAAGAATAATTATTAAAAATTTGATTTTCAGATATATCTGTTATTTTCCTCGTTTCTATTTGATATATAGATATATATATATATATATATATATATATATATATATATATATATATAAGAAAAAAGGTTTGAAAATGCAATTTAAACGATGTTTATTTACTTAACCGGTTTCACTCTTTGGTAAAAGATTGTCAAAAGTTACATTTAAGGAAACATTGAATAATATGGGTTCAAAAAAAGTTTTTACATAATTGTCACATTGAATATATGCATTCAAAAAAGTTTTTACATAATTGTCACATTGGATATTATGAATTCAAAAATGTTTTTTTATACATAATTGTCACATTACATGTATAAATATAGTGTTTGGTAACAGAGAGTTCAATAGTGTGATGAGAATATTTGGGAAAATTTGGCAGAAAAGGATAAAACAAATATATTATTGGGAATTGGTTGCGTTAATTATTGGTTGTCGCAAATTGTCACATTACATGTATATATATACAATCTTTGGTATATATATACAGCCTTTTGACAGCAAAAATTAAAATGGATTTTTTATACATCTCAGAATATTTTAAGTACAAGGCGAGAATATGTTTTTACTGACCTGTCGGTATTAGCAGAAAGGCTGCTGCTGCTACTACTACTACTACTACTACTACTACTACTACTACTACTACTACTACTACAATAATGATGATAATATCAATAATAATAACAGAGAAGAAAAAGGAGTAGGAGAAGAAGAAGATGATGGTATTAGAGAATGGTTTCGATTTTTGGTACAAGGTGAGCAATTTGGTGGGAAGTTGTTATTGAGCGCGAAATGATGAAAGGCAAATTCGATCTCGGCAGGAATTTAACTCAGAACTCAAAGATGCACAGATAACTCAATGAAGTTTGTTCGACGCGCTAACGGTTTCACCAGACCATCAATAATAATAATGATGACATAGGCACCAGGCTAGCAATGTTTGATGGGTGGGGTTAAGTCGTTTCTTGTGATTTTCTTCACAAGCCGTTGATACATCGTGTGCTTAACATTTAGCTGAGCAGTTATGGAATATTCTGAAATTCCAGCAGCTACTATTAACATAGTTCTTTCCATGCTAATCGATAACGGTAATAGTAATGTCCCAACTAGTACTGTTATTATTATTACAATTATTAAAAGAATTACCATAACATTCTTTGGTATATTTTGGAATTTTGTCTTCCTTAAATCATCTTCAGCATAATTAGTTTTCTTGTTGGTACCAAATAATTTCAGTAAATACATACATACATCCATATCTATATCTACACACACATGCACACACACACACGCTCACACGTGTGTATTTGTATGAATGTATGTGTGTAGGTATAAATAAAATGGTGAACTGGCAGAAACAAAATGCTTCGCAGCATTTCGTAGTCTTTACGCTCTGAGTGCCAATTCCGCAGAAGTCGACGTTGTCTTTCATCTTTCGGGGTTAATGAAATAAGTATTGGGGTCAATGTAACTAACCAGCCCTACTCCCCTAAAAACTTTCAGGCCTTCTGCCTGTAGTACAAAGGACTATATGCACATAAATTCTTCTTTCTTTAATTTTCATAACGCGGTTTCCCCTTTACTGTTTCTAAATATTCTTTTAGTTTTACACTTGTTATCTTATAATAGTATTTTGATTTATCCAAATCCTTCTCCTCGCCATACGACTTAAATACATTCCATCTATATCAATTTTTAGTGGGTTGTGGCTTCGGAATGTCAATTTTTACCTGTTGTTTTCTTATTCTATTTTTTGTTTTGTCTAAGTTCTTCAATTAACTTACTCTTTATTATTTCAACGCAATAAATTTATTGCTGGGAAACACAACATATTTATAATATTGTCTTATTTCTTGCATTCAGTTCAATATTTAATATTAAATCTGACTCTTCTTTCTTTAGTTTTATCGTCTGATATTTATAAAGGTTTCAGGAATAATTCTCTGATTTTGGTGTCTCTGGTTAATTTAATGTGCTCATTGATCAGTGTTCATACTTAATTCGACTCATCGCAGAAAAGATCCGGCAGATTTATCTCATTTGATATATTTTATATCTTTCTTTGTCTTCACAGATTTTAAGAACAATTTTTAGAGAAGGCACACAAGTGATTTGTTTTCTACTAATCGAATTTTAAAAATATTTTTTCAATGTTAACACTTTCCTGGTCTGTTGAGATACGTGCTTACATTGTGTTTTGTTATTATTGTTATTGATATTATCACGAAGGAAGTAATGTATAAGAAAGATGTCTCGTAGATGAAGAAAAATGTTGAGGAAAAATATAAATAATGACAATGTACCCGCACATTCAAACTCCCATATATATATATATATATATATATATATATATATATATAATATATATATATATATATATATACAAATTGAGATAGGGTTTGTAAATGCAACCCTCCATAGAATATATATATATATATGTGTGTGTGTGTGTGTGTGTGCGTTTGTGTGTATGCGCAGTCGTATGTGCATATTTGTATGTATATATATATGTGGGTTTGTGTAAATTTATATGTATATATATATATATATATATGTGTGTGTGTGTGTGTGTGCGTGTGTATAAATATACATACATGCACAAATTTATATACGTGTAGAAGCACTTAGAAAGTGTATCATTAAGAACGATGAGAGCTCAAACGAAGGCGACATGATATAATCACACGAACTATTTCTTTGACGTCGTTAATTAGATATAATCTAGGAAGTAACAAAAATAACAAAAAACCCATAGAGAATAAATATATACAAATTTATATATAAATATTATAATATATATGTAAATACATACATCTTATAAAAATAATGTAATATGCATGCATATATACATACTTATGTAAACATATATATATACACACACACATACATATAGATATATACACACATACATACATATATATGTATATATATATATATATATATATATATATATACATATACATATGCATACACTCACACTCACATACATATATATACATATACATATACATAAACACACACACATATATATGTATGCATAAATACACTTATAGATGTATAGACGTACATACATATACTTATATATAAAGAAAAACGTGGAGAGAAAGTAATATATAAACACTTGTAGACAAACAAATACATGAAAACTATAAATGTTCTTTAAACAGACATATATCCGTTTAATAATTTTTTGATGTGTATTCGTTTTTCGTTGTTCAATGTTTTTTTAAATTCTTTTTCTATAAATTCGCTTACAATTCACTATTTGTTATGTGCGCAATATCTAATCGAAGTGATATTTCTCACGTATTGGATAACAAATATTAAAACACACTAATAAACTCAAAAGCAAAATCACCCAAAATATCTGATAAATAATACAGAAAACTCGACATTAACAGAAAAGAAAAAATAAAGGAGGAAAATCTAACATCGTAATTCCTAAATATATTACGTCTAATCTTGAATTTGCTTTCATTCGCCTCCAAATTCCACCTGTGGAATTGACAAGATTATGGTAGGGATGTATAAAAATGGAGTTGTATATGTTTAATAATTAGCAGAATCACGCATCATTTATCGAGAGAATCAATACAGAATGCTTCGATGTGT
>NC_043013.1:18664125-18679125 GCF_006345805.1 Octopus sinensis
ATCGCAATTATCTTTGAAGCCACAGAAACCATTCTTGTTCATTCTCTTGAAGTGGTCAGGGAATGAAGAATCTAAATGCAGATAAGAAATACTCTTAACGTTTCTTTTCAGAACTGTACAAAGAATTTTCTGCTGCACTATCTATTTCATCTCTCCAAGAGAAAAAAAGTTGCAGAACTTTTAAAGAATTGTTGCAAACAATTAATCGTTGCCGTAACTTGATATTCTCATTCCAAGAGTTTGTAATATGATGCCATTGAGAAAGAATTTCGGACAAGTACATGTTACATTATTTAGGGCGGTGTTACTTCTACACACGCACACACACGCGCACACACACATACACACACACACACACACACACGCACACACACACGCATATACACATACACACACACAAACATGCTTACATTCATTCACAGACATACATGCTTACTCACAAACATACTTGCCCCCAATCACATACATATACACACAAAGTCACGCATACATATGCATGCATGCTCTAACACATATGATCATGCGTGCAAACTTATTTACATTCACATACGCACATGTACAAGCATAGACGCACATATACACACAATGCATTCTCTAACACGCATGCACACACATATTAACCACCATTCACACATACGTACACTTACAGAAACCTACATGCAACCATGTTTATTCTCACGTACACATACACACACATACACTCTCAACTTCTCTCACATATACTCTAACATCAGACGTATACATAAGCATATTGAAACACACACATATACACACATACTCACACACATTCTCATGCTCAGCCTCTAATACGCACACTTACAGACAGATGCATACACATGCATTACATATATCTATTCTCGGGATTTCATGCGGCAGCTCTAAACTCCAACGTACATATTCATTTCTGTTCACAAAATACATGTATATGAACTTACCAATATTTCTATGAATGTAGAACATCATCGATTAATTTTCACTGGAAACCTGTGAAACCACATAAATAATAAGACGCGCATGCTCAAACATTAACCAAACGCATGCTGGATAGATATATTTATAAATATGGGTATGAACGTTCTCACATAAGATGAATATCTAAGCTATGGTGAAACTATGGTAAATCAAGTTAAGGTAAAGGCGAATTCTAGCAAGAATCCAGGGCTAATCTAAGAGAAGTGATTGCCATTAAAAAAATTGTAATAAGTTACCTGCCCTGACCTGTGTATTCATTTTAAAGTCCGGCAAACCTCTCGTAATCATGTGTATTCCCATCCAAAATGAGGCGAGTGTCAACATTTTGAAGTGAAACCATTCGAAGCATTGTTGATCTACAAAAATGATTTATCGATTTATCCACCAAATGCAGTGGTGAGCATTCATTCTCACCTTTTGATACAACCCTCCCACATTTACAGACATGTCTACTACATATTGCATATATATATATATATATATATAATATATATATAATATATATATATATATATATATATATAATATTAATTCGAGACAAAACCACTATTTTGCAAATCAAACAAGGAAAGACTTAATCAATACATAAAAATTTTTAATATAAAGTAAATATATAAATAAATAAATAAATAAAGTAAATAAATAAATAGTATATATATATATATATATATATATATATATATATATATACATACATACATATATATACATATACATATATACATTTATATATTTTTAATTGATAATATATATATAATAGTCATTTTTAAATATTTATGTAATTAGATATAAATTAATACCAATATTAGATTATTGGTGAGTTTCCTACCTTATAAATAAAAATTAATATTTAACATTATAGTCGATTTTGATATAATCATAATTGTTAAGTTTTATGTTTCTAGTTTGATAATAGAGTTTATTATAAGTAAAATTATTATATTATTTATATCTTAAAAATATTGTTTAAATATTTCTGATTATTTTTTTAGATATTTCAATTAACCTGAAGATTGACTGTAACCATAACTCGAATTATTAATTGAATTTAAATTATTGTTATTCGAATTGTACAGCCATGAAACGATCGTAGTGTTTTACTCTTTATCTTTTATTAAACTTTTAATACTTTTGATATATATTTAAAATAATATAAATTAAATTAATTTTATGTATTGGCTTATGTTTTTCATTGTTTGATTTGCCTAATAGTGGTTTTATCTCTAATTTAATATAATATAATATATTTATTCTATAAAATTGGATTTAATCCTAAATCTGATTTTTCCCTGTAAGTTTGGATTTATTCCCTAATATTTTATTATATATATATATATAATATATATATCATAAATTCATAGTTATATTAGAGTACATGAAGCACCTGTCTATATATATATACATATATATATATATATATATATATATATATATATATATATATATATATATATATATATCACGTGATTGGCCTGACTAATGGATGTCGTTATACGTCGCTGGTCACAATGTACTTTGCAATGTACTAGCCTTGAAATAATGCCACCCAACTGGTAGTATTACTTGTTCACAGCTGAGTGAACTGGAGCAGCAACGCGAAATGAGTTGTTTCGAACAACAGCACAACGCGCAGACGGTCTGGAATAGAAACCACGATAGTGTGTGTAACAAGCCTGAACACTAAACCAACCACATTTACACACACACACACATACATACACACACAGAGAGTCACACAGACACACACACACACACAGGCACACAGACATACATGCACGCACACATACAAACACACACAGAACACATGCACACACAAACACATACACACTCATACACACACAAACACATACAATCAAACATAGAAGCACACTCACACACATACTTATCGACAAACCACCTGTGTAACAACGAAAGAAATAGGATTCCAAATCGTTTGAAATAGACGACTAAATTTATTAAATGACGCATTCAGAACTCTGAATTTCACCATAACAATTCATTTGAATCTCGTTTTCGTCACTTAGTTGTTGTAATACACCATCAGTATATTCCAAAGCTAAACGCTACATTTTGACCGCTCAATGGAAAGAATTCTTCTAGGCTTAGGTGAAAAGACCATTATACATTCACGTATGGTTATGATTAAAATAAAGTAAATTAAAACAAAAATATAAAGTAAAAATTTAAAAGTTTAAAGAAATTTAGTTTTAAAAATAAAGCTGCTATATTGCAAAAATGGTAAAAATTAAAATAAAAAATTTTATGAAATTTATTATTTGAAACTTAAAAATTAAAAATTAAAGTAAAAATAAAAATAAATCCTAAAATCTTGAATTAAGCTTTAAAATAAAATTGGCTTAAATTTGAAGTTTTGAAATTAAATTTGAAAAGGCTAGGATTGAAAAGGCTAAGATGTTAATAAAAAAAGTAAATGAAAATTTTAAATTTTAAAAATGAAATTTAAAATGTATGATCAAGGAATTAAAAAATTATTATATTAAAAATTTTAAGATTTAAAAGTTTAAAAAATATATACAATGACAACAGAAAAAGTAACCGAACTAAATTTAATACTAAAACTATTAATAATCAAAAACTCTTTAAACACCAGCGGTGGTATGTTGCTGTCAATGGAGCAACGTTATTGATTAAAGCCATTACGTAGTAAGCAGAGCCATAAAGAATTTAAAAGCAACAAAGACAAACGGCAGTTTAATATATTTCATTACGATCATTTCATTAGTCGATAATCAATAATTAGCAATTATTAATGACTGATTAAATGTTATTAAATAATCATTAAATAATTAATAATTATTAAACAATTAATGATTACTAATTGTTAAATAATTAATAATTATCAAAGCGTTTTGGGCATAAGAACTCTCCTTAGACACACCAAATTATTAAATCATTCATCAGCTCCAGCTCTAGATGTAGATGATATTTGTGTTGTCGACGATAAATTCAGTATGTTGCTACTTTTGAATAGCTATGGCGGAAAGTTTCGTAATCAAATATCTAACGTAGCAACTGAATGAGAGCTGAGTTTGAAATGTTTATGACTGGGTCTATTACTCAGAGAATACATTAACTGCAATATATATCTTACTTATGTTTGGTTTGTGAAGGCGATAAAAGTTCTTCAATGTAGGGATTTCATAACTGACATTTAATAATGTCCTTGACTTGTAAGTATAGTGAAGTAAACACATATAGTTTTATCTGTGTATGGAGCCATTGCATTGTTAAAAATACTATTTTTACTTTTCTAGATGTTGTTTCTAGATCTGCTTCCTTTTTTTCATTTTGTGAGATTTTCTGTTCTATATATTATGAAGTATATATCATTTACATACATGCTGTATACCATATACTCCATCAACTGTAAGATCAAATTTATGTGTCCACTTGAAGGTCAATACCTTAGAAAATGCCTAGTTTATAGATGTACAGTAACTGCTGATGCTATATCTAATCTGATCATATTTCTAATGATAACATAGGTCATGCTGTACTGATATTAAGGAAAGATTACGTAACGAGAATTCTTCTTTCAAAAATAGGGTACAAAATTGTGCAATTTTGTGTGGGTTCATCTGGACTTTAATAGATAGGGACGCTAAACATATTAAATAATCAATTAGTAGTGCTTCACCGTATACTACTGGGAATTCGAAATGTGATCTCTGCCTGGAAGAATATTCCAATAAATGGCGGATACAAATTAACAGTAAAATGCGCTCATTCATTTAGAAAAGTGTTTTAGTATTTTTCAAATAAGGAATTGCAATTAGAAATCACATAGATAAAAGGGAACATATGATAAGCTATTCAGATAATCGAAAATTTACTTAAGCTGGATTTTAACAAATCTGCACGAAGCCTCACAATTGTGAAAGAAGTAAAAATATGGTTTGAATTTCAATTTACTTTATTCATCTTGGTACTAGACTTCTAATATTTAAAAGACTATAAAACTTTATTGCTACGGACTGGTCTGATTACCCAAAGGAAATGATAATCACTTCGTCAGTTTTTCGATTCCTTTTAAATCTGTTCATTTATCTTATATTGTATTACACTATCTTCATTATGAGTGATCAGTGGTGTAGATGCGTCCTGACCTAATTAAGGTTCTTTCTACACACACATATATATGCATATGTATATGTATATATCGGTATATATACATATTATAACATATATGTATATATATATATATATATATACATATATGTATATATAAATACACACATATACATACAAATATATATATGCATGTATGTACATACATACATACATACATACATAGATATATTGTCAATTATCTATTACTTATTCATGTCATTAGATTGCGGCCTTGTTGGGGCATCAACTTGAATTTTTAGTCGAATGTATCGACCCTAGTATTTTTTTGATCCTGATACGTATTCTATCAGTTTACTTTGCCAAACCGCTAAGTTACAGGGACGCAAACACACCAATGCTGCTTGACAATCGGTGGTGGTGGTGGTGGTGGTGGGTGATAAAAACGAAGACAAAGACACACACACACACACATATAAATATATATATATATATATGGTGTCCCAAAAAGATGTATACACACTTCAACAGCTGATAACTCAATTGATGTTTTTTTCTTTCCGGATTAAACTCATTGGAATTAATGATGGCAATCAGACAAAGCTTTGAACAAAGGAAACTCATTCTAAAATGCTTCTAGAAATGTGAAAACGTAGTTAAAGTGCAAAGACAGTTTAGATAGATCTACCAACGCGACTTACCATCACTTAAATTAGAGATAAGTTTGAAGTTGATGGAATTGTTCAGAATTTCCAAAAGAAGCGTTCCGGAAGACCGCGAACATCGATAACCTCCACAAAGCAAAAATGTGTGCTGGAAACTTATCACCAAAGTTCATGAAAATCTGTGCTGCAAGCGAGTCGTGAGATAGGTATTTCAAAATTTAAGGCGGCGAGCTGGCAGAAACGTTAGCACGCTGGGCGAAATGCGTAGCCGTATTTCGTCTGCCGTTACGTTCTGAGTTCAAACTCCGCCGAGGTTGACTTTGCCTTTCATTCTTTCGGGGTCGATTAAATAAGTACCAGTTACGCACTGTGGTCGATATAATCGACTTAATCCGTGTGTTTGTCCTCTCTGTGTTTAGCCCCTTGTGGGTATTAAATAAATAGGTATTTCAAAATCGTCTGTCCAACACATTTTGAAGCGTTGTCAATGGAAAAGTTACGTTTCAAGATTAGTCCATGCCACTAATGACGATGATCTAGACCGAAGAGTGCAGTATTGCGAGTGGTACTTGGCACGATGTGTAGAAGATGCACACTTTCCAACAAAGATTGTGGAGGGATGAGGCCTCAGTCAAATTAAATGGTGCAATTAACCGCCATAATTGCACCTATTGGAGACCTGAGAATCCGCATGTTGTGAGGGAACACCAAGTTAATTTACCTAGGAGTAACAGTGTAGTGTGGTTTCTCATCAACAGGATTAATTGGATTATTCTTTTTTGACGCTACTGTGACGCTATCTGAACTTGCTGCAACAGTCTGTCATGCCAATCATTAGAGAAGAGTTTGAAGATGATGAGTTTTATTTTTAGCAAGATTGGATACTTTCGCATTACCATCGCGATGTTAGATCCTCTCTTGATGTGATCTTGCCAAGCAGGTGGATTGGACGAAGGGGTTTCGTTGAATGCCCTCCACGTTCACCAGACCTCACACCACTAGACTTTTTTATGGGGATATCTAAAGAACAAAGTCTGCGCTATGAAACTTGCAACAATCGTTGATTTGAGAGCAGCCATTGAACGGGAATGTATACAAATACTAAACGAATTGTTTGCGATTCCATTGCATCGCTTTGTCAGCAATGCCTGGGCCAGAACGGACGTCACTTTGAAAGCAGGCGTTGACAAAATAATAAAATAATTCTGTAGATTCTATTAAATTTTGAAAATGAAAATATGTCTACAATTAATTCTTAGTCACTCCGTGAATTCTTCCGATGGGTAATTCTGTGTGCTCTACGCTGAACTGTAAATTTTGCCGGTAGTATATCTTAATATTAACGATAATAAGGAGTTTGGAGACTTGTACATACACAGAATTTATTTTATAGTTATATGCAGCATATTATAATGATTTACACCTGTTTCCATTGCAGCGACTACTTGCCGTTGCCAATTCAACCTTGCAATATTGTCAATGCGGCTTTCATCAGGGTCTGTCCATTTGGTCATTCTTGAAGTGAACTGGTTGAAGTAAATTTTTGTTAGTGTTCTGTAGGAGTTTGGGGTGTTTTTATACTTAGATGTATGTTGTTGACCTAAACTGCACCCCCATCGCTCCGTGAAGCTGATGATTGGTCTTAAAATCGGTTAAGGTCGAAATTGTTATTTTTGTAAGGTTCTTTGTTCGTCTTAATAGTTGTGTATGTTATTTTTGATTTCGAGTGTAGTGTTGCAAATTAAAGAGTTTTTGTTCATTTTCATTTTTTGGCTGGGTTGCTCCTTTTTTCAATCGTTTTTTTCTTCATTAGTGATGTTTATTAAATAATTTTTATTAAATGTTTAGGTTATGTTACTACTATTATTATATTAAGCTTAAATGTTGTATACATACATACATGCATACACACACATATATATATATAATTGCATCTTTATACATATATTTATATATGCATACACACACACACACACACACACACACACACACCACACACATATATATATATATATATATATATATATACATAAACATATATATTGACATACACACACACACACCTACACGCGCAAATATGTAATCTGATGATAGATTGGGGACTATACTGTTATATATAGGATATATATGTGTGCGCGTGTGTATTAAGTCAAATCACGCTTCAATTGATTACGACCTGTTGTGAATAAATAATGTCGATTCTTCCGGTATTTCTGTGAAGTGTTTTAGCCATTCTCTCAAGAAGATAAAGATGAAGGAAAACTTTCTCTTCCTCACTCTCCCGCCTTCTCTGTCAGACTTCTCTCTCTCTACTCCTTCCAGCTCTGCCTGTCTGCTTTTTTCCCTCTCCTCCCTTGTCTGTCTTTTCCCCTCCCTCCATCTCGCCTTCTCTCGCTATCACACTCTTTCACTCTCTCAGCTACTTCACTCCGAGTAAAATTGACGTTGAATAAAGCTAAATCCCTTTTAAACATTCAGAATCTGAAAGTTAAAATGGCGGCCGAGGAAACGTAACAAAAGTCTGCAGCGAAATGTTGACAAAACAAGTCTGTAAACATTAAGATTCCAGCTACGGAATAGCGAAACAGATATTCGACGTTAATATAGAATATATTTTGAGAGCAGACGGCTGAGATCGAGTTAAGAAACGCTTGTTGACCTCGCAAGAAACGTGGAGGTTAACCGAGACGACTTTTGAAGTTTTATCATTTCTCAACCTCTCTTTTTTCCAAGAAGATTCTCCCACACACAAATGCACTAACTAATACACATTAACACATTCTCATACACACGAAGAGACACACATAAATATTGATTCAAGATCTCGCATACAGAGTAACGTTTGCAAACTCCATTTGTATATGTGTACACATCTATTGAAATATATTCACACATACATTTTCCGATATACTGGCATATCTATCTATCTATCTATCTATCTATCTATCTATCTATCTATCTATCTATCTATCTATCTATCTATCTATCTTCTATCTATCTATCTATCTATCATCTATCTATTCTATCTATCGATCTATTATCTATCTATCTATCTATCTATCTATCTATCTATCTATCTATCTATCTATCTATCTATCTATCTATCTATCTATCTATCTATCTATCATCTATCTATCTCACAATGGACGGACGCTAGTCATATCGGCTCCAAGTAAGTTGGCCACTTTTACATGTTAAAACTCCTTGTTGTCAATATTTTGTTTTAATCGTTGTGCAAATTCATTCACTAAAAAACCTGAGAATTATTCACGTAGAATTCCGCCCCTGTATGGCGAAATTACAAAAAAATTCAAAACTTTCGTGGGTTTTTTAGCCATTTTTCATTTTGAAAATGGCAACTAGAAACCACGTGGCTAGCCCGCCAGTCATGCAGAACGGTAGCAAAACACTATTGCTACCACTAGCTGCTAAACATCGCAGCGTGAACACCGCTGTCACCACCATCACCACCACCAACAACAACAACAACAAATCTAACGTCGCATTCACCATCGCCGCGACCAAAGACATTAACTTAGATTTCCCCTCACTCCCCACACCACTTGTTGATGATAAAGGGACAGAGAAAGGGATTTCAAAAATGAATACAAACGAAAACATGAATGCCAGCACCACCACCATCACCACCAACAACAACAACAACGAAATTGGCACAAAGCCGCCTACCAAAGACAACACCGCCCCACCAACACCACTACTACGACGTCAAATGCTACATCCAAGCCTTCTGCTGCTAATACCGCCAACACCAACACCACTACTACGACGTCAAATGCTACATCCAAGCCTTCTGCTGCTAATACCGCCAACACCAACACCACTACCATGACTTCAATTAACACTGCCACAATTAACACTTCTACTGCCAAATTCAAAACGAATTTTGCGGACGTAACAAAACAAAAAAGAACAATTGTAACATTCACCACACAAGAGATAAACCGCACAAGGCACTCTTCTCCAAAGAAGGAGACAAATTGCACCTTCATATTCCACAACACATGGAAAAAACACGCAAAAAAAAACAATAATTTATAAAGTAATAAACAAAAAAACAAGAAGAACAGAAAATGCACCGCAGGAAAAAATCGATAAATGCCTTCGTCCTGTATGGGACTCCAAGGAATATATCAGTTGGGGAACAAATTTGGTACAGTCCAAGTACGTTTCCTCAACGAAAGTTTAGCAAAACGTTTTTCCACATTGGAGCTACATTCGGACGACTTGGTAATGATACCAGTCTATTTAAACAAAAGGGTCACGAAAGTCCAAATAAAAAACATACCATTTGATGTCGAAACACAATGGGTGGTCTCTGCCATCTGCTTTGAAATGTCAGAGACAATGTCAGAGACAAACATCCTGGAAATCGCGGTTCTAGGAGAGAAAGACTATGTGGGCAAATCAATCGAATTCCTGCTTCAATTGGATGAAGCAGCAAGAGAGAAGATACCCACCGCTATAGAACTGCCAGGAGGCTACAAACTCTATATAGTGGTAGAGGGCAGGCGACCACGCTGCTATTTGTGTGGAAGCGAAACACACTTGAAAAAGACGTGCCCAACCACTGCACACCAAGAGCAACAACAACAACCACTACCACAACAAAGCACTCCGGAAAAAAAGCTCTACTACCCACACCACCATCAACACAGAAGACGACAAGAGAAGCACACCAAGCTAATCCGTCATCAACCAAAAACCACTCGACACCTGGAAAAATACCAACACTACCATCAACAGCAAAACCCAAAGGAACAGAAAAACAAAGAAGAAAACACACACAAACTGATCCCCCATCCCTTATACCGCACTCAACACACACAAACACTCAACAACCAACAACAACGAAAACAACAACACAACCACTTACACAGACATACATAGAAGCCCACAACATACCCCTACCCCCTTCTGATTCCTCAGAAATTTCGTCGGAAGACGAAACCAGTGAGGAATGGCAAATAGCTACAAAAAGAAGGAAAATAAAGAGCAGAAACACAACCAAACCAAATGCAAACACGAACAAAGCAGGGGGAAATACATCTCCCGAAGACATTTCAAAACCCAACGCAAACAACAGCCACACCAACACCACAAAAAATATACAGCAAACATGCTCACAGCCATAGACACCAAAAACACAAATTTGATGGAATACATCCAATCAAAAACAAACATAACAGAAGATGACATAAAAACAAACAAACCACATACACAACACCACCAGACCACATCAAAATAATACACATCTCCAAAAGTCTGCACCACACACTCAAAGGCATTTTCCCCAGTGCGGTTGGTAAATGCCAAAAATATCTCACAAAGAAACTGTACTGGGATCTTCTCGAGGACAAACCAACGGAGGAGAAAGCAAAAACTTTCGAGCAGTAAGTAACCCTCTGTATTCTAATTCATTAGAACTATGATCAAGATTGGTTGTGTAAATGCGCGTGGCTGGGGTCCCCTTGGAAACAAGGGTACCTCTTAAATGACATAAAGTCACATAGTTAGAAATCATAGCCATAAGCGAGACCAGACTCCACAATCCGCGGGCCCTAAAGACCATGTTTGGCGGACAGTTCAACATTTATTTTCCCCCTGTCTGCCGAGAATGGGCGGTAGTGGCACCGCGGTACTTTTTCACAAGAGTCTGGATCTCAATGTAAGGACAATATTCGTAGACCGGAGGGTAGACTGGTCGTCCTGGATGTCGACGGCAGCAATGGGTGCGCTTTTCGGCTCGTATCAGTTTACGCACCGCCCTTAACAGGTCGGGCGGATTTCTTTCAACGTCTAGAAGTTTTCTTGGGAACGTCTCGTCCTTTACTCTTAGTGGGGGATTGGAATGCTACCTTGGACACGCATGTAGACTACGTGGGTAGAGATAGGAATAGACGGGGATGCAAATGCCTCAGAGACCTGCTCAGACGCTTTCAACTGTCTGACAGGTTTCGACTAGACCACCCGAATGCGCCAACGTGGACATGGAGCAACCGCATCGGGTCGTCGAGATCGTATCTAGATAGGATACTGTGTAGGACAGTAGATAGAGATAGCATAGGATGTCCACAATTCCACATAGTCAGCTACACGGATCACAAACTTGTGACATGTACGCTAGACTTAGGTAAGACACTTAGGCAGGGTCCCGGATACTGGAAACTAAACGCGTCTTTCCCATCGAGACAAGTTTTCAGAGACCGGATTAGCACACTAGTAAAGAGGGCTTTGACGGGAGCCATCATCAACAACAAATGGTGGTTTGCCCTCAAGAGAGCAGTAAAAGCAGAAGCGATTAGGTACAGCAAAGCACTAGCCATAGATAGAAATAGAGTAGAGGGTGAGCTAGTTAAGAAGCTAGAAGAGGCAATTAGAAGCGGCATCGCATCCGACGTTTTGGCGGCGAGGTTGGCCCTCGACCAACACTTCAACGCCAAACACGAAGGATGTGCTGTCAGAGCTAGGATGCGTGCTCTAAGGAACGAAGGTGTTGGAGCCGCGAGAGAGGCCCGGGTGGCAGAGGCGCAACAGGGCAACAAAGCCACCATTCGGTCACTGGTAGATGAACAGGGGCGCGAATTGCTCGAGCCAAGTAAAATGTGTGAGGCCTTTCAGCAGCATTTTGCCCGACTGTTCGGAACGAGTGGAGGGCAAGAACGTAGGGTGGACTTCAGTGCCTACCTACATAGCCTACCACGACTCTCGACAAGAAAGGCAGGGTGCTGCGAAGGTGCCATCACGGCGGCGGAAGTGCGGGAAGCGATGGCAGAATGCTCGAGGGACAAATCACCGGGTTTGGATGGTCTACCCTACGAGCTTTACAATTGTATGCCAGACTTGTTTGGAGATCTCTTGGCGGCGGTGTACTGCAACTGGCAGCAAAACGGGAGCATTCCTGGTTTTGTGAGCCGAGGAGCCGTAACACTGCTGAAGAAAGATCTAAACAAGGGAAATGTAATAGATAACTTTAGGCCCATCACTCTGCTTAATGCAGACTTGAAAATTTTGGCCAAGGTGCTAGCCAAGAGGTTGGCGCTTGTCATCGAGAAACTGGTCGACAAGGCGCAAACATGCGCCGTGCCAGGCCGGACCATCCATGACAACCTCCATCTGATGCGCTACATCATAGACAGGGTAGTTAACGAACCTGGCATGGGTGGGGCCCTGATCAACTTGGATCAATCAAAAGCCTTTGATAGGGTAGACCATCGATACTTGGAGGCAGTCCTGAGAGCGGCTGGTTTCGGTCCCGTCTTCCGCGGCTGGATAGCTGCCTTGTACAGAGGCATCCGTTCGGTAATTCGCGTAAATGGACATCTATCGAGACCTTTCGACATTGCACGTTCGGTCCGTCAGGGATGCCCCCTCTCGGCGCTTCTATACGTATTGACTCTTGAGCCACTACTGCGGAAGCTGGCGACTCTAAGGGGCATCCCGCGAGAATTGGGATGCGGGACGAGCGTGTCTGCATACGCGGACGACGTCACCGTCATAGTGTCTAGCCACGAGCACATCGAGCTGGTCGGCGAGACACTGAAAAACTACGAAGCGGTGACAGGAGCGAAAAAACAACCGGGAAAAGTCAGTGGGCTTGCGACTAGGCACCTGGAGAAGCAAGCCCATGCCGTCCACCAGCGCCTCCGTCGTGGGACGCTGGACCGACGGCCCGGTTGAGTTGCTCGGGGTCTGGTTTGGTCCGGACCTCCAAGTGGAGAAGAACTGGAACGAGATAACGAGTAGGGTGGTCACTCTCGCCCGGCAATGGGCCGAGAGGAAACTGTCCCTAAAAGGTCGAGCGGAGGTGGCGAACACGTACATCGCGTCCGTCATCTACTACCGCCTGACCGTCGTACCTTGTCCCGACCCTACCATCACCAAACTACAACGCATCCTCTTTCGCTTCTTGTGGAAGGATGCGTCCCGATGGTCAGGCGATCCATTTGCTGTCAACACCCGTTAAAAGGAGGGCTGGGCATGCCGTGGTTGATGATGCGCAGACACGCGCTGAGACTGCGACATCTCTGGCTCTATGTAGACGACGGTGAACAGGTGTGGTCGCCGTTTGTGAGGCACGCTTCCCGCAGCTCGTCTCCATGACCGAACTGCAGTCGTGGATCAAAAAGAGGCCGAGGAAGGGCGAATGGCACCGCGAGTGTCGCGTTGCTCTCAAGCAACTCTGCCGTCCTGGGTCGACCTTAAGTGACTTCAACACAACCAAAGCATTCTATAGGGTTTAGTGGAGGGGAGGTACGACGACGAGCTCGGGGCGAACCTGGACGTCGACGAGGAGTACCTGACCCGCCTGTTCGGGACGACTTTCGGGCCAGGGCCCATGGACAACTTCCAGAGATCCCTGGCCTGGCAGTGCTACCGAGAAGCGCTACCCGTTCGGGATAAGCTCTACAGACACGGCTCGAGAAACACGGGGCCGACCTGCCCGAGATGCGGTCAGAGCGACGAAACCGTTCTGCACGCACTCGTTCAGTGTCCAACAATTTCCGACCTGTGGGCTTATGTCGAACAACTGCTGTCACGTGTGGGACGAGTCGGTTTATCAGCTGAGTCTATCGTCAATATTGTCACGCCTCCTTCCTTCAAACGGGAAGGAAGAGCTATTTTCATCATCCTTGTGGCTATGGCGAAAGAATGTATCTGGTGGACGCGTCTGAAAGGATTGGAGACAAACACTTTCCTCTCTGGTCAATCTCTCATCAACTTCTTCAAGTACCACTTGAAAAGGAAAGTGAGAGTAGAGAGGCAAGTTTTGTCTAGCGAATGTTTTAAAAAAAGATGGGTGAATGTAGCAAGAATGGCACGTATGAATGACGAAGCCACCTTGAGCATAGTCCTATGAACCCAGAAATCGAAAACAGAGAGTGCTTATTTGCAAAAAAAAAAAAAAAAAAAAAAAGAAATATAAAATGTGACTTCATTGACCGAGGTTACCGTGGTCTTTTCCGCAGGCTTTTCTTTCCACGGGTAAACCTCACCTGTCCTCCCCTTTACACTTCATATTGACATTTCTGTGATAACGATCCCTATTGATCATTTTTTTTCCTCTCCCCCCTTTTTTTTTTTTTTTTTTTTTTTTTTTTTAACCCCCCTTATTTTTGTCCTCTTTCTCTCCTTTTACGATCCCTTTTGATCGAACCTCCCCCTTCTTTTTTTTTTTTTTTTTTTTTTTAATACCTTCAAAAGAAAAGCTCTACCTTGTAATTTGTTCTCTGTGTGCAGCCCTGTGTGGCTAATA
>NC_043013.1:18681625-18696625 GCF_006345805.1 Octopus sinensis
TATATATATATATACACACGACGGCTTCTTTCAGTTTCCGTCTACCAAATCCATTTACAAGGCTTGGGTTGGCCCGAGGCTATAGCAGAAGACACTTGCCCAAGATGCCACGCTGTGGGACTGAACCTAGAATTATGTGGTTGGTAAGCAAGCTAATTATCACAGTCACCCGTCTGTGTGTGTGTGTGAGGGGGGGGGGGGGGGTTATACACGCGCACTTTAAAAAAATCAGCGTGGCGACAGACCTCTGCAGAGTTTCCAGGACTGGCAGAATTTCCCTGAACACTTATACAACCTTATCGTCGAAGAGATTAACCTAAGGAATTTCTTGTGGAATCGAACCCAAACTACATGATTTCCAAAGTATCTTAAGCATCACAGAAATTTAATTATGTATATAGATATAGTTGCGTCAACGCATATAATTGGTTTGTTTCTATACAAACACTCACATGTATGAATGCCTACAAATATATAAAAGAAGCACACACATTCATGCATGTGTGTATACATATGGATTTATAAAATTAAATACGCGCATACGACGCATATAACCGTCTGCTTTTATATATGTTCTTTTCCTTGTTTCAGTCATTTGACTGCAGTCAAGCTGGAGCACCGCCTTGAGATACATACATACATACATATATATATATATTTTTTTTTAGTGAAGGGAAGAAATGGAGCTGAACGAAGATTCTACAAAATTCCTTTTATTATTTTCTACACATGTTTCAAAGGCTGCAAATTTCCAAATTCGGATTGAATAAGGGGACCATTTTGCAGCTTTCTCTTCAGGAAAATCCAGGAATTTAAATCTCCAAAACAAATGCGCAGCAAGCTATTCGAACAAAATGCTCCTTAGGAGCCCATGGTATGGCACAAAACTGTCTCTCAATGTGCGTTGACGTCAGGGTGTGTGAAGGCCGACGAAAAAGTCCGTTGGAATAAATCGAGGTCAAACTGTGGTTAAATCTGGTAGGGGAAGAATTACTGAAAACCAAAGGGTGTGAATATATTCTGTATAACTAATGTTAATGTTCAGATTGTTTTAAGAATGAAAGCTATCTTATTTAGGTGTGAGAACCTACCTACATGTATGTGTGTATGCGCCTGTGTATGTGTGGCAGTATGTTAGGAAGCAGCTAGAGGGAAAGTATATTGCTGATATTGTTGGTCACGCGGCTGATAAAAGCCTGTGTCTGTGTGTTCGTCTGTGGCCAGTTTGTATACAGATGACTTGTCAAAACAAGGGGAGTATAATCCCTGATAATGTTTCTAAATAAGTAGCAGATCATACGCTAAAAGGGGAGTAATTTCCCCTTACACATTTAATTAAAAATTTTTTTCAAAACTTTTTCCAAACTTTTTTTCCTTTTCTTAGGACATCAAGGTGTTAATTATCTTAGGCTTCAATTGTATGCAAGAAATGTGTGGCGCCGCCAAAGGGGACATCTAAAAGAGTTTTGCAAAATCGCGTTAACTAGCTGCCCTCGGGCGAACAAAATGTGAAAAAGTTCATAGTTGCAGAGATTACAGATTCTTTTGCCTCTATCAAACGGTACCGACACCGATAAAATCGACCATTCCAGTCTAAAAGCTGAATTCGCGTTCTTCAAACGCCAGATCAATTTACTTAGTCCGGTCGCGTGTTGTTTTCTAAAATCGCGAAATGTTGTGAAGTGGTTCGATATTCTCACGGCCAATTTTGATGATGACGCTCCGATATACAAGTAGACATCTGATTCAGTATACACTCTGCATTGGTAAATGGCATTTCTAACCTTGGAATTACTAGATAAGAACCTTATTCTATTGGGATTGGCTTCTGATATTAATACGGCGTTCTTATTACTATGATGATTGTGAGAGCTGCGGCTGTCTTCGACATTATACACCCCATTATCAATACTATTTAATGGAATATCACCTGTATATTCCCTGTCACTGAGATCGCTGTGATTGCTAATGTCCGTGATCCTACTGTTCGAATTTGGAAATTTGCAGCCTTTGAAACATGTGTAGAAAATAATAAAAGGAATTTTGTAGAATCTTCGTTCAGCTCCATTTCTTCCCTTCACTAAATATATAAAACTTCAATTATCCGCGCTAAGGCACGGTTGCGACATCCCATGGTCGTAACCCCAACCGTGTTTTTTTCTGTCGTGATTTTTGCTACCCAGGTATCGGTTAAATTTTGAATAATCCGTAACAAGATAATTCATTTATCCATTTCAATAAATATATATATATATATATATATATCATTATATACGTATATATCATTATATATATATATATATATATATATATATATATATTATATATCATATATATATATATATATATATATATATATATATATATATAATATATATATATATATACGTTTAAATATTGTTGTGCAAGATTTTTTATGTGAAGTCGTGTGTTGAAACAGATATTGTTATATTTCGGAATGGTCATATTGCCAGTTTAGCCAATAGTGGATCCTGCAAACATAATAAATACAGGTAATTAAAGAAATAGAAATGAATATCTATATATATGTATATGTGTATATATGTGTATATGTATGGTGTATATATGTGTGTATATATGTATATATATATATATGTATATGTTATGTATGTATATATATATATATGTATATGTATATTCTTTTTTTTTTTTTTTTCGATTAGATTTATTATTATTATACTAATATTGTTGTTATACATACATACAAGCATATGTAATGATAATAATGGGTGGATGTAAACACATGAACAAAATTAGAACAAAAACAACAACAACAAAAACAAAATACAAATTACAAGAATGTATATAACCAGAAGATACAAATATTACAGGCATCCCCCCACACACACACTAAATAAACATAGACGCACATAGAGATATAAGCATGCGCAAATGAAGACATACAATAGAAATACAAAATGGCTGACGGTTAGTAAGGAGAGACACAAGTAAGTTAGAAGAAAACAAAGGACCACTGATGCGGTCACAGGAGTGTGACGAAAGAACTTTGGCCGAAATAAGATTAAGATTAATGTAAAAAATAAATATCACTGAAGCAAAATAACACCAAATATATAGTGCGTGTGTTTTTATTGGCTAAACTGGCAATATGACCATTCCGAAATATAACAATATATATATATATATATATATACATACAGGGATTAGACAAAATAATGGAAACACCTTAAAATGTCAAACAAATGTATTTTAATATGGGGCAGGACCGACTTTGACAGTAATTACAGCTTGAATTCTACAAGGTATGGACTCGTACAAAATTTGAAATTTTTTCTAAAGGAATTTTTTCTTTTATTCAGCTAAAGCTGTCTCCAGTTCTTGTAGTAATTTTAAAAAATTTTATTTATGCGCCCGTTTCAAGCCTAGCAAGGATCACGGGCCCGGTTTCCCGTTCTCTATGGCGTATGTGTTCCTCCCAGCTGGACGGGACGCCAGTCCATCGCAGCGTTACTCAAGAAACTGGAAGAGAGAGTGAGAGAAAGTTGGAGCGAAAGAGTACAACAAGGGTCGCCCCCCTATCGGGGCCTTGTCGAGCTTTTAGGTATTTTCGCTCAATAAATACAGACAACGCCCGGTCTGGGAATCGAAACCGCGGTCCTCCGAACACAAGTTCGCTGCCCTAACCACTGGGCCATTGCACATCCACATTATACACACACACACACACACACATACACACACACACACACAGACATATATATATATACTTACACACATCTATATACACACACACACATATATATATACGTACACACATTTATGTATGCACCTGAATGTATATGTATGTACACATCTGAATGTATATAAACAAATACAATCTACACATGCACAAACACATATAGATGTTTACATGTATATACCAGACGAAATCGAAGCGTTAATTCCAGTGTATCAATAAAATTTCAAGCCATCCTACTTCCTGTAATAATATTACTAGACAGATAATGTAAATAATTTATACCGTCCCGCTAATTATGATATAATGCTGATAAATGCAAATAAAAGACACATTAGTTTTTAACAAAATACATTATAGACAAAAGGATATAAAATTTTGATCTGTAACTTACATTCTTCTGAGTAGCAGTTGAGAATACGTTGATATACATGACGTCAAGCCATGGACACTAACAAAAGCCTGTACAATATTGGTTGGACGGTGCTTGAACACATCCATCACACAACACGCCATGAAAGAAAACATAAAACCCAATGATGGAACTTTATGGTATTCTATCTTTAATTTCAACCACATTAAGACGACGATGATTCGGGTTTATTAGACATGGTGTGGAGTTGTAAAAATGAGGTGGTACTAAATGAGGTGATTGTAGGGAAGACTTCTCACAATAGAAAATCGAGAAGAAAACCTCGCTTTTTGTAGCCAGCTGGCACGAGTTACTGAAATATAGTTGGGTAAAACCTGCTTGCAAAGACACATATGGAGACACGGATCCACACATATAAAGATTCCCATCCATACATGCAAACATGGTACGTAGTTATAGCACACACACACACACACACACACAGACATGCACACACAAGCAGACAGAGGTGCAAACATATACAAACACACGCTTACACACACATACATAGAAAACACTCAAACACCGACATGCAAGCACATAAATACGCAGGATACATACATGCAGATGCACACACATACATACATATATACATATGCATACACACACATATATACATACATACTCATGCAAACACACAGATACATACATAAGTACATGCATGCATGTATAGGCACACACACACACACACACATACGCACAAACAAACAAAAGGGAATGCAGTGTAGATAACGGACAGGGTCAAGACTATTGAAAAGGTTGCAAGACGCAACGAAAATTTTAGGAAAATAAAAATAAGAAATAAGTGGAAATTTTACCGGTGAGTGTGTTACATTATAAGGCACAGAAAGAAAATGACTCTCCCCAGACACAAAAGAATAATAATAATATTAATAATAATAGTAATACTAATACTACTACTACTAATAATAATAATGATAATAATAATAATAATAATAATAATGATAATAATAATAATAATAATAATAATAATGATAATAATAATAATAATAATAATAATAATGATAATGATAATAATAATAATAATAATAATAAAAATAATAATAATATATAATAATAATGATACTAATAGTAATAAATAATAATAATAATAATATATAATAATAATAATAATATAATAATAATAATGATACTAATAGTAATAATAATAAATAATAATAATAATAATAATAATAATAAAAATATAATAATAATAATAAGATAATAATAATGATACTAATAGTAATAATAATAATAATAATAATAATTATACTAAGTAATAATAATAATAATAATAATAATAATAATAATAATAATAATAATAATAATAATAATAATAATAATATAATAATAATTTATGATACTAATAGTAATAATAATAATAATAATAATCTAATAATAAAAATAATAATAATAATAATAATAATAATAATGATACTAATAGTAATAATAATAATAATAATAATAATAATAATAATAATAATAAAAATAATAATAATAATAATAATAATAATAATGTACTAATAGTAATAATAATAATAATAATAATAATAATAAAATAATAATAATAATAATAATAATAACAATAATTATAATAATAATAATAATAATACTGTATAATAATAATAATAATGGCTTCAACAACATTCCTTTCTACTACATGCATGCACAAGGATTGAAATTTTGACCTGAAATTCTGGCACTTCGTCTATCGAAACCGAAAGAATGACAGGTAAAGTCGACCTTGGCCGTATTTGAGCTCAGTACGTACAGAGAGAGTGAATTCCGCTGTGCATCTTCCTAGCGTGCCACCGATTCTGACACAATGCTATTAGGAGAAGAAAGTGGATGACAGATTTAGAGGTAGAAGAGGTCACAAGAGAAGCGGAAAATAAAAACCAGGCAGTGGGAAAGACAAACAAACAGCAGAAGAGAAACAGCTCAAACTAAAGAAGAACCTAAAGGAAAAAATAACAATAGCGTTACCAATAGGGAAGGGACAACTGGCACCAACGACTTAAGTGATTTAAGAGAGGAGGATCAGAAGATTTTAGATGAGTTGCTGGAAGTAATGAGTAAAGAAGTAAGAAAAAGATTGCCAGCTTTAGAAAACACCAACAGAAGGAAGCTGCTTGAAATGATTAGGAAAGCAGATTCTGTTATCAGTAGGATAGATACTAAAAATATAGGAGACATTGATTTATTGACCTATGCAGAAGAGTAGTAGTCACCAGAAGATTGGATATCTCAAAGGGTAAGATTTTAAAAAATGTGGGAAAGGAGATTACAAAATAAAGTGAAGACTTTAATACAAAATCTGTGTAAAATAGAAGCCTGGAAAACAAACTAGTTACGAAACCTAAGATGAAAATCTTCCCTCAAGAAAATGTACTAAGTCAAAGTAAAAGGATTTGGGACAGTAATAGAAGAGTTGAAACAGCGTATCACAGCAGAAGCAGGCAAATTCTCCAGATATCAGAAAAGAATAGATCTGTATCAACAGAATAGAGTATTTGAGACAGACTAAAGAAGATTTTATAACCGAATAAATAGTGGAGAACAAAGTACTGAAGATGAGAAACCTAATGCAAAAGAAGCTAGAAAGTTCTGAAGTAATATTTGGGATAAGCCTGTCAATCATAAAGAAATGCAGTATGGTAAGATCTAACATTAACTTGTGCATTAATGAGTAAAGGGTTAAGGAAAATGCCGAATTGGAAGGCTCGAGGACCAGATTTATTTCAAAGGTACTGGCTAAAGAAATTCAGTAGTTTACATGGGAGGCTGAGGGAACAACTTCAGGATTGCCTCAATGGAGGAATAATACCAGATTGCATGACTAGAGGGAGGACAATACTCATTATGAAAGATAAGAGCAACGGTAATACGGCTAGGAACTATAGACCAATCACTTGCTTACCATTAGTGTGCAAAGCTGTTAAGAAGAATGCTTTCAGAAAGCGTTTAGGAGCACCTTGACAACCAGGATCTACTACCAGAAGAACAGGTAGGTTGTATGAAGAAGGCTAAAGGAACGCATAATCTATTATATATGGACAAAGCAGTTCTAAATGAATTAGAAGTTAGAAAGAAAATCTAACAATAGATTATAGGAAAGCCTATGATATAATCCTACACTCATGGAGAAGTGAATGTTTGAGTATATTCAGTATAGCAGATAACATGAGAACTAATTTGCTTTAGATCGCTACTCAGGTGACGCACACTTAGAGAAAGTTAATATCAAAAGAAGAATTTTCCAAAGGAACTCGTTGTCCTCTTTAATATTTGTCTTATGTTTGATCCCGCTCAGTTTAGTATTAAGATAGGCAAAGGCAGGGTATCAGTTCAGAAATAGAAATGGAGAAATTAACCATTTGCTCTACATGATGATCTGAAGTAAGAATGAAAATGAGACAGATTCCTTTATACAGACTGTAAGACTCTTGAGCAAAGATATTGGCATGGAATTTGGCATAGATAAGTGTGCAATATTAGTCATGAGAAGGGGACAGGTGGTCAACAGCGAAGGCAACCAATTACCAGATGGCCAGATATTGAAATCATTGAAAGGAGGAGAGAGTTATAAGTATCTAGAAATGTTAGAACTGGAGAGAGTACTAACTACAGAAATGAAAACGGAAGTTGAGAAGGAGTACATCAGAAGGGTAAGGAAGCTAATGAAGTCAAAGCTAAATTGTTCGAATTTAGTGAAGGCTGTAAATTAGTTTGGTAGATTGGACAAAAACTGAATCAGCAAAGGTAGACAGAAGAACTAGGAAGGAATTCAGTATGAATGGAGGATTCCACCCAAGGGCAGGAGAAGCAAGGTTATACCTACCTAGAAAGGAAAGCGGAAAAGGGTTAATATCAGTAGAAGACTCTGTGAAGTTAGCTAGAGTAGATATAGACTCCTATATAGGTGGCAGTGAAAAGGGTTTATTAAAAGATGCTAGATTCACAGCAAGACATAGATAAAGAAAATAGAAAGTGTCAGACAGTAGACTTTACAATTCCAAATGATGAAAAAATTAATGAGAAGTATAGAAAAAATAGCAAATACCAGGACCTAGCTATTGAATTACAGAGCCTATGAATAGTGTGGGCAAAATGTATGCCAGTAGATATCGGTGCATTGGGAGCCATCCCTAAAGATTTGATCAGATGCATAGAGGAAATAGGTATAAAACCCAGTTTTGTACAGCTGCAGAAAAGAGTGTTGTTAGGGACAGCTAGGATACTTAGGAGTGTTCTTGGTATCTGAGGTTACTTGTTGTAACCCAATAGGGGGGTTCTTGGCATCTAAGGCTTACTTGTTGCAGCCCGATGTTAGGATCCTTTTCTTTTCCAACAGTCTAAGCTGTTAACTGCATATGAAAATAATAACAATGATAATAATAATAATAATAATAATAATAATAATAACAATAATAATAATAATAATAATAATAATAATATAATAATAATAATAATAATAATAAAATAAAATAATAATAATAATAATAATAATGATAATAATAATAATAATAATAGTAATAATAATGATAATGATAATAATAATGATAATCCTTTATACTTTATAGTAGTAGTAGTAGTAGTAGTAGTAGTAGCAGTAGTTGTTCTAATAGTAGTAGTATAATATTTCCTTACGTTCAATTGGTTTTTATATATACTGCTAAGACCTTCCTAAATCTGTTGAATAAATATCTTTCTATCTCCACATAAATATAAAACATTCAACAAAAAGAATCTTTTACTGCTTCCATGATTAATATATACAGGAGAAACCTTACAAGCAAAAACTTACAAAATGTTATCCCCCACCATTCACTATATATAATTGTAATAATAATACAGCTCGCCTTCTCAATGATATGTGTATTTGTAAAGGCTTAACATATTGAGGAAATCTCTCTCTCTCTCTCGCACACACACAAATGACTGTGTTACAAAAAGCTATACAGGATGGCCAAAGAAAATTGATCTCAAGACATGTAAATATTCAAGTGTTCGGAAAGGTGATTCACCACTTCACTTTCCAAATATATCAGAAACCTAAAGGGCAATAATTTTGATAATTACAAGATTGTTTTTTTCTAGCATGGAACGACACATGTCTGATAGTAATGATACAAAATGTTTTTTCTCTTCCTTTTCTGAGAGGTAAGATATATTGCAACTTCCACATTTTGAACAGAAAATCCGAGTCAGTTCATTCATCCAGATTATTTCATCGTTATTTATTACGAAATTTCCAACTTATTACTAGTTAGCGGTTATCATTCTTATAAAAAAAAAACAGCTTCATTATACTCTGGGAACATTTTTTTATTTCAAAACCATTTGATTTACCAAAATCATTTTTTTCATATCATATTTTAAAATATTGATTTTAAGACTCTGATGTACAAGAAATACACTCGCTTCACCATGTATCTCTTCCCACTGTACTCCAGGCTATGAGACATGATGTCTCTTTCATGTGTTTTCAAATATTCTAGAGCGTATGTCCCCCTTCCTTAAATCGTTTGTCTCATCCGGACGATGAAACTTAGAATTATGATTCAGTAACACTCAACCAATGATAAAATATATATATTCTAACATGTTATCCAGTATTTTCTTTCTCTTTCTAAATATAATCGTTCATAATTCTCTTCTCTGTGTGTTTGTGTGTGTACACATATACACATTCGAATATATATGTATATATATATATATATATATATATATATTGTTCCAGATTTCTGTAAATGTGTATAGAATAATATATCAGTTGAATAAAGTTAAAAACGGTTTGGTTTACACGCTTTTTATTATGATATTTCAAAAAATACAAATTTTTTACTATGTTGCAGCGTGTTAAATATTTAAAAATATGTTTTATAAAGTCCATAAAGTTCAATTAGCGCTTTCATACGTTCGTAGTAATCATCAGATTTCAAAATGTATTTAACTGACATTTGAGATCTTGACAACTGTAGTAAAATGACTAACTTCCTTTTTGTACCGCGCCTATATATAATTCCTCGCAATTCGGGTATTTAATGCAGTAGATCAAATTTCTGCATTTGCTAAAATCTCTCCAAATTCTGTTCTAATGAATCTACTAGTATGCATGTATTGACACGTTCTAGATCTGTTATTAGTACACTTGGATACTGTGAATGTTTTATCCTGTTTGTTCATGTCGAATTTTGCCTTTGTTAATAGTTTCTTTAGGTTATGTGGTTGCCTTTTGCTCAAGATAAGTGTTAGATTAGTTATGTTTTTTTAAAAAAAGTTTTCACTCTGTTTCATGATTGTCAAATTTGTTTTGATGATGTTAAAAATGTTCTGGTGATGCGGATTGTGTGTTACTAGAAATGGTATTGTGTTCCATTGATGAGTTCGTCTTTCTCGTGTTGCACTAATTTGTTCTATAGGTGTCGTTTTTGCTCGTGTATGCTATTTTCTATAAGTAGGAGAGGGTAACTTTGCTTTAGCAGAAATCCTTAGAGTTCTATAAGTCGTATGTTCCTGGTATTTAGATCATCTACTATAGTACAAATTTTGTTGGCTAGACATTACGGGATGTTGCGTTTTGTGTGTGTTGGGTGGCATAATTTGAAATCTAGGTACTGGAGTGTATCTGTCTTTCTGTAATAAATATCAGTTGTGATTGTGGTGTTGTTTTTAAACACATTTGGAAAGTGTTAATACATGCATACTAGTAGATCCATTAGAACAAAAAATGGACAGATTTTGGCAAATAGAGATATGAGCTGCAAAAGCAGAAATTTGATCTACTGCATTTAAATACCCGAATTGTGAGGAACTATATTTTGGCGAGACAGGGAATGCATTATCGGAATGCTCACGAGTCCACAGACAACAAACCCGAAATGCTGATATTCGCCAGATTCCATTGAGTGAACATATAGAACACGTGGTCAGAAAATGTTTCTAACTTTTCCTTTCGACAAACTACACGACACAAATGAGGCTGGAAGAAAGATAAAAGAAAAACGGTTTACTAAAATGTTTAAACCTGTTCTGAACGGAAATAACAAGAATAATATAATATAATGATATCCCTTGTTTATCATACCTAGTGCGCCAACAATTACAGGAACAATTCTCGTTTAAGATGCCACATCTTTTGTATTTCAATTTCCAGGTCCTTATATTTATTTAATTTCTCAAATTGCTTTACACATATATTTTCATCCGTGGGAACACTTACATCTATTAGTCTACAAGTGTATTCTTCGCAGTCTTTTATAATTATGTCTGGCCGATTAACCTGGATCGTTCTGTCAGTGTCGACTATAAAATCCAGAGGATAGCGACATTTTTACCTACAACCACAGGCTCGGGTTGTTGCTTAAGCAAGAGAGCTGATTTTGTAGTGTTTACATATTTTCCAATGTAAATACTGTCCTAAACTATCGTGGCGATTTTTGTATTTGTTTGGTGTCAGCACAGGAAATCCCGCGACGAGATGGTCTATTGTTTCATCAAATTTATCGCAGAATCTGCATTTAGGGTCAGAACCGTTCTGAAGGAGGTTAGCTTGGTAGCGATTTTGTAGGCAAGCTTTGATTTTGTGCCGCCAATATGAAACTATTCTTCTTCTTCTTCTTCTTCTCTTTTCTTCTTCTTCTTTCTTCTTCTTCTTCTTCTCTTCTTCTTCTCTTCTTCTTCTTCTTCTTCTTCTTCTTCTTCTTCTTCTTTATCTTCTTCTTGTTTATTATTATATCCATCATCATCATCATCATCATCATCTCATCATCATCATCATCATTATCATTATTATTATTATTATTATATTATTATATTATTATTATTATTATATTATTATTATTATTAAGTACCAGTATGTGGCAAAAATATCCTCGTTTCAAACAGATATTTCCTCAGCCGCCTATTGTAGCCTTTAGACGGAATAATAATAAGAGAATTATTGACCTCTATATCTGACTCCAAGAAAACGGACATTGTACCTTAAAAAATAGCCGCAAGGAAGGTAAGCCCTGTTCATTGTGCAACAACATGAGTGAAGTGAATTCCATCAGAAATCATAACAGAAATATTATGAATTATACAGAAGGTGGAACATGTAAAGATTCCCATTTGGTGTATGCTGCAGAATGCACGAAACACAACTTAATTTATGTTGGATGTACAACAGAACAATTCAACAGGTTTAACAGTAGTTCGACAGAACTTGCTGAACATTTCGTTTCAAACGGTTGCAATTTTGAAGAAGACTTGAAGGTGCATATTCTCAGAAAGTATTCTGAATCTGCTTCATTTTCAGTTCTCAGAATATATGAGGAGAAATATGTTTGCAGGTTATTAACATCAAGCCCTGGAGGAATGAATGACAGGAGAATATCATCAAATTTATACAAAACTGTTTGATAAAATATTCTTCTTTCTCTCTCTTTCTTTCCTTTTTTCTGTCGTCTTCTTTTTTCTGTTTTTCTGTCTTTTTCTTTTCGCTTGATATAAAATTGTGACTTAAAACCTAAAGATGCCTTTCCATCAACGTGTGGACTCTGGTTGCTTTCGTTCATAATTTACGATAAAAGTTCTGCAATTTTGAACTTTTATCCCTTCTTATTTTGAACTTGTCAAAGACAGACGTACTGTTGAAATATCGTTCAACTAATAAAATACCTTACAATCGAATCGCACTCTTCGTCTTCGCTATTATTATTATTATTATTATTATTATTATTATTATAATCATCATTATTATTATTATTATTATTATTATTATTATTATTATTATTATTATTATTATTATATTATTATTATTATTATTATTATCAAACGGGTGGTCATGTTGGGTATATTGGGCTTCGTATATTTTATCGCAGTGTCACTTTGATGGCATATGTATTGCTCTCTCGCTCAATATTTATTATTATTATTATTATTATTATTATTATTATTATAGAAAAGTGTAAAAACACAAACTGAAATTCTAAACACATAATGATGATGATTATCCTTTATTTATCCTTAATGTTCTCTAGTTAAAACTATTTAAATTCATATGCTATTAATACACTTTATAAAGCATTTTCTAAATAATACATCTTTTGACTTTATGTAAAAAAAAAAGAGTCTGCTTAAACGATTTTCATTTGATTTAACTATTGAGTTAGATGAATACAGTAAAGCCGAGGCACCAGTTTGGATCAAAACCATATTGAAGAACTAATAAAGCCATAATAGCTGTCTGTGATGGAAGATTAAGTTATTCTGGTGTTATTCTTATTACATTAAAACTATTTCGAGACGTTTCAAGTCAAAAGTACATGCGAGCTATCTTGACAGAGAAATGTCATTCTGAGGGGTTGGTAGTAGTAGTAATAACAGCAGCAGCAGCAGTAGCAGCAGCAGCAGCACTGTTACTATAACCACCAGCAGCAACAGTAGTGGAGGCGTAATGGCCCAGTGGTTAGAGCAGCGGACTCGCGGTCGGAGGATCGCGGTTTCGATTCCCAGACCGGGCGTTGTGTGTGTTTATTGAGCGAAAACACCTAAAGCTCCATGAGGATCCAGCAGGGGGTGGGGTGGTGGTGGCGGCTCCTGTTGTACTCTTTCGTCACTACTTTCTCTCACTCTTTCTTCCTGAAACCTATTTGAAAATGATACCAGGCTTACTATCCCTACAGGAATTGCAAAAAATCTTGTTACCTGTGACGACTGATGTACTGAGAAGAGCATTATCACTGTAAAAACAATATCCATTCATAAATTTATTTATTCATTAATTTTTAAATACATATTTTACCTGTGAATTTGCGTGTGTAATCTGGGAATGCATACAATGAGCTTCTCTGCCCTAGGTGTACGGAAAACACTCGGCGAGAAACTGAAGAAAATTTGATGAAAGAAGGAAATAATAATAATAATAATAATAATAATAATAATAATAATAATAATAAGCATCCACTGTTAATCCAGCAGAACGTCATTAAAGTATTAGAACCAGCGGTTCTAATACCTAGGGGTATTTGAAGGGAACAGAATCAAACATTTAGTGATGAAGGAAATGGGCAGGAGAGAATGTTATCGCAGGGTAAGGGCAATACTCAAGACAGAGCTGAATGTAAGAAACAGGATCAAGTGATCCATGTTTAGCCATACCAGTCGTGACTGACAGTTTCAATATCATTAACTGGTCAATTACTGAAATATGTAATCTTGACAGAAAATACGAAAATTGTTGACAATGCATAAAATGCACCAGCCTAAGGCAGATATAGAACAACTTTACCTGCCAAGAAAAGAGGGGGCCCGTGGACGTTTACAACTGGAATTAACAAAGAAAATTGCCACAATTGGCCTAGTCATTTACCTGAAAAACTCTGATGATTGGATGTTAAAACTTGTCTCAAAGCTTGAAAACAAGGAAGCATGATGCTCAGTAACAAAACAGGCAAAAGAATATCTAAGTGAATTCCAAATACAACGAATTCCAGACGTACTAGAAACAATCACAGAAAACGCTAAGCGTATGAAAACCAGTGCTAAAATTGCTGCTTTAGATATTCTGACTGATAAATGGCAAGAATAACCTATCAATGGTAAATACTCAATGAGCGCTAATAGTGCCGATGTTGATAAAGCCCTTACCCATCAATGGTTAGTGTCTTCTGGCTTAAAATCAGAAACCGAAGGGTTTACCATAGCCTCCCAAGATCAATGCCTACCTACAAGAAACTACCAGGCCAACATATTAAAGAACGACAGTAGCCCAACATGTGTATGTCAACAAAAAAATGAAACTATTGATCATGTTGTCTTCATGTGCAGTCTTCTTGCGCCTACAGAATATCTCAACAAGCATGATAGAGCAGCACAATATATT
>NC_043013.1:18701625-18714125 GCF_006345805.1 Octopus sinensis
ACATTAAAGACCTCGGCTTCTACAATAACTAAGAACAATAACAACAGCAGGAATATCAACAACAACAACAATAGTAACAATAACAATAACAACATAAAAAAAATTGCAACAACAATGAACAATCGAAATAAAAATAAACAGGAGGAACAATCAATCACAGAAAGAAAAAGAATTGGAAAAAAAAACAAACAATAATAATAATAAAAGGAAAAATAAAACTCACAGCAAAATTCAATCAACAGATCAATAATTACAGATTCGAACGAAAATCATAAATTTGTCATGTTAGAAGTGTGGAAAAGGGTGGAGCGGAGGAAGTATTGGTGGCGAGGTGGAAGGTAAAACGAGGAATCCCTCCCACGCTCTCTCCTCCCAACGTTGAGCTCCGCTATGGAACATGGTTTTGTTGCAGTTTGTCATTGAACTTTGGTGTTGAGCTACAAAAGGAAATGGTCTGTGCAGACACGGACGACTGGCTCTTTCTTTAGAAGCTGAAAAATGGTAGCATAACCGGCCAGATAACGAGAAAGAAAGCCACAGCAAGCAGAGGAAAGAGACAGAATCAGCCGTCATAAGAATGTTGGAAATGGTGTCTAAGACGACAATGATACAAGATGGAGGAAATTCTATTTGAGTTTGTCTTAGTAAAAATAGAAGTGTTATTTTTAGGTTGTTCTTCTTTAGCCTGTAGATTTTGTTGTTTTCCCCAAGTCTTTTGATATTCCGATGATTGTTACATCATGACGGCATGGGAGTCGAGAAGAGCAGAAACGGAGAAAGCGAGACAGAAAGAAGCAAAGAGAGAGAGAGAGAGAGAAGGAAAGAAAGAAAGAAAGAAAGAAAGAAAGAAAGAGAGTGAGAGAGAGAGGGGGGGAACAGAGAGAGTGCGAGAAACGAAAAGTGAGTAAGAAAGAAACACACACAGTGAAATAGTGTGCAAAACACACACGCACATACACACGTGTGTGTGTATATATATGTATATATATATATATATATATATATATAGAGAGAGAGAGAGAGAGAAAGAGAGAGAGAGACTGCTGATAGAGTATGTAAAAGAAATAAAGACAGATGTATATATATATATGTGGTGTGTGTGTGAGTGTATGTATGTATGCGTGTGTGTATGTGTGTGTGTAAATGTATATATACATTCACACTCATGTAGTGCACGCGTACGCATACATGTATATATTATATATATATATATATTAATATATATATATATATATATATATGTATGTATGTATGTATATATACACAAACACCAAAAGGTATAGTGGGGAAGATAGAGCAAGTGAGAGAGGGTGGGAGATAAAGACCGGGAAAGAATGAGATAAAGAGAAGGAGATAAAGTGAAAGAGAGAGAGAGGGAGAAACTCATTTCTTCCTTTTCTCGTCTTTTTCTTTGATTTAACTATGTTGGTTCTTGAAATGATTTCTTTTGAGTCATATTATATGGAGACGTGCGTGTGTGCGTGCGTGCGTGTGTGTGTGTGGAGAGAGAGAGAGAGAGAGAGAGAGAGAGAGAGAAAGAAAGAAAGAGAGAGAAAGATAAATTGCGAGTGGAACACGGAACCATTCAGGCAGACAATTGTCCAAAGTGTGGTGTGTTCAAATAACAGCCGGATTTGTCTTCGGTTTGGCACCGAGCGAAAGATTTCATTCCGAGTCTAAATGCGGAATTATGGCGGAGATTGTTATTGTTGTTGACGTTGTTGCCGTTGCTCTTGCTGTTGTTGCTGTTGTTGTTGTTGTTCTTCTTCTTCTACTCCCACCCCTCCTCCTCCTCCTCCTCTTCTACACGGTAAAGATAAGAAGTGTAAAGCCCTTGCATTTTATGTCATATACATATACGTATGTATATTGTCGTGTTATTTTTCTTTTATTTTTCTTCTGCTACTTCTCTCTCCTCCCACTCCCGTTCCCTTCCCTCTCCTTCCTGCTCCTCTCCCTCTCTCCTTCTTCTCCCCTTTCCCCTCCTAAACTCCTCCCCTTCCTTCTCCCCGCATCCCTTCGTCTCCCTCCAGCTCCCTCAACCATACATCCTCCTCCTCCTCCTCATACGCCTTTATGTCATGTGAGGAAATTCCATGGAGCTCAGCTTTGCCTTTCATCACTTCATGGTCGATAAAATTAGTAGGAATTCAGCACTGGGATCGATGTGGTCGACTATCCCTCTCAACCAAATTTCAGGTTTTGTGCCTATAGTACAATGGAATATTGTTGTTGTTGTTATTATTATTATTATTATTATTATTATTATTATTATTATTATTATTATTATTATTATTATTATTATTATTATTAGTAGTAGTAGTAGTAGTAGTAGTAGCAGTAGTATTGAGTGAAAGTAGCAGTGCATGCCATCAAATTGAAACTGGGGTACAATTATACAAAGCCCAGTATACCCAGCATGATTACCCGGCTGATAAGGGTACACAAAGCACATGCACCACAACCATAATTGCGCTACATGGTGATGTCTTATCAAGATAAGCAGTGCATGGCCTTGCAGGTAGAAATTTGTTCAGGTCGAGTAGCCCATTCCGCTCAAAAGGTCCTTGAATTAGGGTTGTTTGAAGATGTTGAATGAAACAGCCCTGTTTCAAACACCAAAGAATATCTCTCAATACACGGTTATTATTCTCCCCCACTACTTCTGCTCGTGATCAGAGATGCACACATCAGCCACCAATGGACATGCTCAGCTGGTTATGGTCAAACAACTGACGAGCAAATTTGTGGTATTGAGCAGAATATTTGCTGTAGCCCATCGCTTATACCAAGACAAAACATGTAAAGGATAACACTTCCAATCAGTTAAGATGAGAAACCATTAGAGCCAGTGCCTAGTACTGCATCGGTACATTCATTGTTCTTCTTCTTCTTCTTCTTCTTCTTCTTCTTCTTCTTCTTCTTCTTCTTCTTATTATTATTATTATTATTATTATTATTATTATTATTATTATTATTATTATTATTATTATTATTATTATTATTATTATTATTTATTTATTTTTTTTTCCTCCTTGGATCTTTTTCTTTTGTCACTCCCATTATATTTCTTTTTCTTGACATCAACATCCACATTTTCTGCTGCTACAACAACACTTGCTGCCTTGATGAAATTATTTCTTTCTGTGATGTTTGTTCTGATGTATTTCAGAATTTCATTGACATTTTTCGTTTCTTGGTTCAATTTCCACCGGTCAACTTTATGAAGGTTGCAAATAATGTCGCTATCGTTCTCCTGTAGTGTTGCCCTTATACTGTCGTTGATTGCCTTTTGTTCATCTGTCATGTCACCATGAATTTTATTCTATATAGGCGCAGGAGTGGCTGTGTGGTAAGTAGCTTGCTAACCAACCACATGGTTCCGGGTTCAGTCCCACTGCGCGGCATCTTGGGCAAGTGTCTTCTGCTATAGCCCCGGGCCGACCAATGCCTTGTGAGTGGATTTGGTAGACGGAAACTGAAAGAAGCCTGTCGTATATATGTATATATATATATATGTATGTGTGTGTGTGTTTGTGTGTCTGTGTTTGTCCCCCTAGCATTGCTTGACAGCCAATGCTGGTGTGTTTACGTCCCCGTCACCTAGCGGTTCGGCAAAAGAGACCGATAGAATAAGTACTGGGCTTACAAAGAATAAGTCCCGGGGTCGATTTGCTCGACTAAAGGCGGTGCTCCAGCATGGCCGCAGTCAAATGACTGAAACAAGTAAAAAGAGTAAAAAGAGTAAAGAGAGTCTCTCATCAAGTAAACTACCACTGCTCCTTTCCTGTGATTTGAGATTACTCTTATTAGTAAGAAATGTATTTTCATCGTTGTCTCTGCTGCTATTTTCCAAGAACCGTGTTTTGATGGCTTCGAGCTCTACTTCTGTGAACCAACGATTTTTTTCTTTTTGTTCTAGCTTGATCACATAGTCTCTGTTCTGTGAGTTGAAACAATCACTTTTCACACCAATGATCATAATACGTTGTCGGTAACCCCTAATTTGAGCACCAGTTTCAGCTAACACTCCATGACCACAGCATTAGCTTGCTTGCATTTTTTCTTGATAATCTCTGACAACTATAGCTGACCTATTAGCTTTGATCTCTCTATCTGTGTATTGGCCTATCCCAGGATGTGGTTGCTTTGCCATTGTCTGAGACTTTTTGGGGGTGATATATGCTCCTACCATCTGTTTTCTGTTATTATTCCATAGTGTTGGCATAACTCCTAGTATATGTAGATCTCAATTCTATCATATTGTAGATACATTCCTTCTTGGCCAGGACTGGGCAATCAGAGACAATATAATTTACTGTTTTTTTCCCCATCACGTGATGGAAACTGAAAGAAGCCCGTCGTATATATGTATATATATATATATATATATATATATTATATATATATATATATAATATATATATATATATGCGTGTGTGTGTTTGTGCGTCTGTGTTTGTTACCTAGCATTGCTTGACAACCGATGTGTTGTGTGTTTGTGTCCCCGTTACTTAGCGGTTTCGCAAAAGAGACCGATAGAATAAGTACTGGGCTTACAAAAGAATAAGTCCCGGGGTCGAGTTGCTCGATTAAAGGCGGTGCTCCAGCATGGCCGCAGTCAAATGACTGAAACAAGTAAAAGAGTATATGTATGTGTGTGTGTGGTGTGTGTGTGTGTGTGCGTGTATGCGTGTCTGTATGTATATACGTATGTATGTACGTGTAAGTACATACATATAAGTGTGTGCGTGCGCGCGTGTTTCTGTATATAGCGTCAATTATACTATTTTGTGTAATTAAGAAATCTGATGATGTGCTTAAAATTTGCTGGCATCATTTGTGGGAGATGAATGACTTGCTCCAATGTTTTGAAATAATAAATCTAGTGATAGACTCCGAGATGCCAAATTAATACGACTTCTTTCTCTTATTATTATTTGGTACACTTACCTATACCTATTTTGTATTCTTCTTCTTCTTCTTCTTGTTATTATAATTATTATTTTATTATTATTATTATTATTATTATTATTATTATTATTATTATTATTACTACTTTGTTTTAGAATAATGCTTCTTAAAGGTTTTTTCTTTGTCCAACTACGATTTATCGGTAAAGTAAATAACAATAAAATACTATGAATGGAAACAATTAATAAATAGCATGTACAAACGTACGTGCATACATTACATACATACAAACATACACACACACGCACACATAAACACACACGCACACATGCACACACACACATTCACACACAAGTAACAAGTGAATATAACTTGCTTCAATTAAAACATTCTAAGTTGTATTATACATATATATACATATATATATATATATAAAAACACACATACACACACACATATATATATATACATATATATACATACATACATACATACATACATACATACACACACACACACACACACACACACACACATATATATATATATATATATATATTATATAATATATATATAACAGCATGGCCGAAGATCTGAGCGGAAACTACAGAAAAGAAATATATATATACATACACATTTAATGAACATTATCGCCGTCGTTATCATATCCTCGTCATCGTGATCATCATCATCATCATCGTCAACAACAACAACAACAATAATAACGACAGCAGCAATAATAACGACAGCAGCAAGCATGCTGCCACATACCCAAGTGAACAGAAGTAATTTAGAATTATGTGTCTACCTAGCTCGGCCACATTGTGTGAGTTTGTGTGTGACGTATTTTGTAATTCGGTCATTTGCTGCGTTGATAATATCAAGGATAGGTAGTAAGCCGTGGTACATTTGTAGTTATTGTCTCGCCTGTTTCACTTAAATAAATAAATTCGAGCAAATTTCATTGAATTTTTTTTTTCTTTATGTTTAAAGAATTTTCACGACTCATTGTATCAGAATTAACCAATCCTTACACATTCACACAAAGTTATCAAAAATATTTCAAGAAAAAAGAAAGAAAAAAAAACAAAAGAAAAACAAAAAAGGCAAAAAAAAAAGCATTAAAAAATCAAGATGAAAGGGAAAAATAATTTCACACAAAAGCAGCGTCTGTAAAACTGTGCAACCATTGAAATATGTTTCAATGGTTAAAGAAATTCAGAAGAAAATGTATGACAATGAGAGAACTTGTTAGTATTTGTTAGATTAAAGTTTGGGTGAAAGACGTTGTGCTGCTTGAGTGAACTAGGTGTGGATTCTGTAGTACGAGTAAGAAATTAACACACGCACACACACATACGTACATACACATAAAGATACGCGTGCGTATCCAGTAAAAAAACACAAAACTAATAAATATTTGACAAATTTAAACGGCTTGCATGTCTACACAGGCAAACACACATTCACCCAGTCACCCACCACGCATTATTTACATACATACATACATACATACATACATACATACATACATACATACATACATACATACATACACACATATGTACGTACATATATACATACGAGCAAAACGCCCCCCGTCCAATGGACGGTGCTCAGTTGTCATACATTTAAACCAAATTTTCTCAAAGCAACTTTTCTAACCGTCCCATTTTGTGGCATTATTTCAAGCCAGCCGGCTTTTTTTGCGCAAACTGGACGTGAATTTTTCTCGCGTACGCGTAGTATCGATCGCAACAGCTGATGTACTTGCGCGTACAAATGCACGTTCCCAGGGCTTTATCGATCGCATTCTCTCCTGAAACCGATTTTTGTAATTTTGTCAAAACTTATACACACCCTAATACTGTCGGTGTCTACATATCAAATTTGAGCGCAATCGGATGGAGGATGCCCGAGATTCTAGAAGACACACACGCAGACAGACAGAATGGATTTTATATAATAGATATACATGCCTACATGCATACATACATACGTACATATATACATACATACACGCATAATACATACATACATATACATGCATAATACATATATACATACATAAAAAGTGACACCCCGTCAGTTACAGCGACAGGGTTTCTAGTTGACTCGATCCACGGAACAGCTTACTCGTGAAATTAACTTACAAGTGGCTGAGCACTCCACAGCTACGCTTATCCTCAATGTACTTCTCAGGGAGTTCCAGCGTGATACAGAATACGACAAGGTTGTCCCTTTGAAATACAGGTTCTACTCACTTATTAAGTATCTTGCTCAAGAACACAACGCAATAACTTACCAGAAGCATCCTGCACTATCTAATCATAAGAGCGTTGGCTTACACCACGACAATACTAGACCGCACACTTCTTTGTAAACGCAGCAGTAACTATTGACATTTGGCTGATAAGTTTTGTCGTACCCACCCTATTTACCCGGCCCTGTGTCTTCAGATTTTCACCTGTTTCAGTTTTTTCAAAATTCATTGAATTTCATCTTTGAAGACATGTAAAAATTCAGCTGGAAGAGTTTTCCGCCAGTATAGACGGTTAATTCCCTGCGCAGAGAATTATGGATCTGCCTTCAAGATAGCAAAATATATTCTTTTTACTCTAGGTACAGTCCCAAAATTTTCGGGGAGGGGGCCAGCCGATTAGATCGACCTAGTACGTAACTGGTACTTAATTTATCGACACCGAAAGGATGAAAGGCAAAGCTGATCTCGGTGGAATTTGAACTCGGAACGCAAAGACAGACGAAATACTGCTAAGCATTTCGCCTGGCGTGCTAACCTTTCTGCCAGCTCCCCTGCCTTAAAATGGCTGAAGATATTGAAATGAAACAACAATAATATCTTTGACTGAATAGATCACTTTGTGTTTAAAACCTGTCTTATTTTCGCCTATGTAACACAGAAGTAATGTTAAAAGCCACGCGGTGTCAGTGTCTGTAGCTTTTTAAAGTGGGAGAGGTTTTGCACAGGGCCGATTCCGCTATCTGAACAACGTATGCATTTGCCTAAAACAAACTGGTCTACATCATTGGTTGGAAACAAATTCGAAGGTATTGCATCAAAGGTTTCCTTCTAGGGAAATTTCTAAGCAAAGACTATGGGTCTTTCATTCTCTCACTCACTCTCTCACTCTCTCTCTCTCTCTCAGCTGTTGTATATCTGTTAAATCTACTGAGTGAATCCACACTTTGACGGATATCGGTTTCCATTCTGCAGGGTGTCCAACTAAACCACTCTCATTACCAAGCAATCTTGTTCGAATTGCCGGCTTAAACGTTGAAAATCTGGTCGTGCAATAGGTTGTACTGGGTTACATGTTACCAGTAGCACTAAAGATGACTTGACACAAACATACATACGTACGTGCATACATACAGACATACTTACATACAGACAGACAAACAGACAGACAGACAGACACACACACACACATACGCACACACACGCACACACGTAACGCATACTAGACTGGTTCACATCCAACAAACTGGAAAAATACGCAAAACCTAAAGTGTTCTTGTCTGGTTTGAGTGATATTATAAATATAAGGAAAATACCTACTTTACAGATTTGGATTTTATTTAAGTTTCTCACGAGAAGGAAAAATATGTGGTGCGTAACATTCTACAGATCAGGTACTTGAACTTTGATGATCTCAGAAATATTCACCAGAAATACTTATTCGACATGAATTGTTTACATAGAATTTAGTCATTTCCGAATGAAGACATCTGATTGCTCTGTTTTATCGTTTGCAATTTGGTTTATTGTAATGATATTTTGATTGCAATTAACAAACCAAACCGAAAAAGCTCCAAAATTATTCCAAATATTTGTGTTTGCTTTGATAAAACACCAAACAGATGTGAACACATAACACTGACATTAATTGACCGCTAATTGATTATCAATATATTTTTCCAATAAATTCCAAAATATGTATTTTTCTCCATAATTGTCTGCTTGGCGCTGCACCAAAATATATGAACGAGAGTTTAAAGTTTCATTTTTGAGTTTAGCTCGTGTATATTTTAAACCATAGAATCTCAGTATGTCATTCGACGCTCCTCGAATTTATTACCAACCAATATCAGAATGTTGTGTTATTATCTTATTTCATAACAAATTACAAAAGAAAAACCTTTTATATTTCCAAGTATCTTAAAGACGAATTGATTTCTTCAAATATTTTGGTTGTACTTAGAATTTTTATGATTTTATGGTTCAATACATACATTGTGATAGTACTTATATAGAGTTGTCAAAATTTAATTAATTAATTAATTAATAGTATACGTGTAATAGATAAACAAATATATGTGTCTATATATAATTCATACTTAGAAATAATTCACATATACATATATACATACATGCAACATACACACAATAACATATCACATATAGATATATATATATATATATATATATATATATTATATATATATATATATATATATATATATATATATTGATTCTATATGGAAAACGCCAACTTCACGCTAAGTCGCTGAATGTCAAGAGGCGAGAACTTACAAATGGAGCCAAATATGACATATATATACAACCTAAACCTACCCTGTCTTATCGAGGGAAAGAAAATACCTCCAGAGGTATGTATCTCGAAGCAATGATAGAAAATTTAGAAAATTTACAATGCTAACAATAACTTATGTTTTTATTACATAGGCATAGGAGGAAAAGTGGCACCCATGAACTTTTGTGCATTTCTTCAGAGGCGCTGACACTGATGGGTTGAAAGGAAGAAGATATCTCCAAACGGATAACATGCTATATATGCTTGAAATGTACGAACTCCACTAAAACTTTTCCCGACTTTGAAGGACCAGGTTCTGGTATTAAACCGAGCAACAGTTTAAATCTACCTCTAAAGAAAGCAAAAATCAAGTAGGCAGAACAAATACCGGGAAACATGTTCAACACTGTGACTATTTCACGAATCCACAGCCAAACTGTTAATTTCTTTTATCGACCGCGAGACGATGGAAGCAAATTTTATCTTGGCACACCAGAACACAGAATGCCTGTACAGATATCACAAGGGATGTTGTCCTGCGCTCTAACGACTTTACTAATTTGTCTGCTGGTAACTAGTTGTATGGTAAAGTGACAGCAAATGGTTATAGTAACCACACATATTGTGGCTTCACTGAGAATAAACTTCAGGATTATCTTTGTAAATCCCTAGTTTGCAAACAAATTGACCTAACATGTATTGTTTATAAGTGATTCATCCAATATTGATCACTCTTTTCTTGATTAATAAGAGAATATTAACTGCCAATTATGTATAGAATACACACAAACCCTGGCAGTAATAGACTTACGTAGTGTCATTTGCATAACAGTGCCAGTTGAGGAAACACGAATTAATTACTATGAACAATATGGCCTAATGGTTATGAAATTCTTTTCGTTATTACAAGATTGCATCTTGGCAAACGTCCTTTATCACTGCGTGGGAACCTGTGAAATGAGTTCTTGTAATGTAACGGACAGAACTTGTCTGTAATTATATCATGATGTTTCACCAGAAAATTACCTTAAGAGGGGTACATGTTTAGGGTACACGTTTAGGATACACGTTAAGAGTACACGTTAAATGTCCTGCCACTAATTTACTGAGTAATTCGGTGTATCAGGTCCTCACCGTCAATACTGTCTGATATCCATGCGCTTTCACAGTTAGCAATTTATGGTAATATGATGATTAAAAATGTAGAGCAAACTCTTTAGAGCAAGTGTTTTTTTGTAAGCACACATGTTGCCTTTTCTGGAAAAGCACACATTTTCTCCTTTTTGACAAAGTTAAAACCTTATGATTTAACTTTAGGAAATAAGTTGAAATAGTTTCATGAATTAACTTAAGGAAATAAGTTGAAATAGATTCAGAGTTTATTACTGCCTCATCAGAGATCGGCTATTAGCTTTCTGATCAGATGTAAAATATTGTTATAGAGTTATATATAGTATACACGCAATCACTGACAGAACTATATGGGTCTGCCTCATTAGCATAGCAGTGAAAGTGTAGTGAAAACGAATTAATTAAGAGAAACGTAATATGACGATAGAAAAAATTAGGGGCAACTTACCGTGTGTATAATTTTGATATTGAAATAATTAATCTACGCATCCAAAGGTTGCGCTGTTATGCAAATTGAACAAACCAATTAGCTTCTGTCAGATTTTGCGTGTGTTTAAAATGGCTAAAAGCTAATATTGTCAGGAAATATGCAATCGATCTGTGATGAAGCGATAATAATCTCTGAAACTAATCAGACAGATTTAATCCATCACCAAGCACAGCAAGAGGAAAAAAAAACTCCTGTAGATTATCCACAGTATTTACTTGTCACAGTAGGACAATGATAATGTTGTCAGTTAAAAGCATATGCTGTGAGGTTACCCAAGTTTCTAATTAGTTTACCACTATCTATCTATCTATCTATCTATCTATCTATCTATCTATCTATCTATCTATCTATCTATCTATCTATCTATCTATCTATCTATCTATCTATCTATCTATCTATTTATATATGTATGTATGTATGCATGTATCTAAATTTATATACAACCATCTCAAGCATGCACGAGCGCAATACAAATACATACGTACGTGTGTGTGTCTGTGTGTGGAATGTTGGAGTACCTGAGCTTTTGTTTCGAAGTACGATTGTTGCTGCACCAATTTCAGAATAAACATACGAAATATTCTATTCAATGCAAACACGCACACACACCTACACACAGACACACACGCACATACACCGATAGACATTTGCACGCGCTCACACGCTCATCCACATGTCTGAGCACATATAGACACACACACACATACACACGCACACACACACACAAGCACGCGCACCCATGCGCGTGCGTAAGTACACATACATACAGATATAGATATATATTCTCTTAGTTACAGAGCTTCCCTGCTACGTAACATCTGTAGCTATATACTTATGCTGTTCATTAATAATATGGATGAACAAATATATTATCTCTATTTCTATCTACCGACATAACTATTTAATTTTGCTATATGAGTTCACATGTTGAAACATGTACACACTCATCCAAATATGTATATTCAAACAGACACATAGGTGCGTATGATTAAATAAGAGAAACATAATATGACGACTACAACAAGACGACCGAAGTTTGTTTTTTTCCAAGGTCTGGGGTCTCCCGCTCCTAAGCCCTAGACCATGGCCCTTACTCGTCTTGTTGCTTAACAACAACAACAACCAAAAGTCTAATGACTGTTGACTCTGGTAGAATCCTATGAAGGTACGTGAGGGCCCTACCCCATCGACACTCCCAAGAAGAGTGGTCGGAGAAAATGGATGGAGTAAAAGTGGGACGTTCATAGCAAAATTTAACTAACTAACTAACTAACTACATGGCCTTGCTTTTTGCTTTTTGAGCCAAATAATTAACTTAACTAAATATTGTGTTTTAACTCTGTATATTAGTGTGTGAGAGTGTGTGTGTATGTGCGTGTGCGTGTGTGGGTGTGTGTTTGTGTGTGCAT
>NC_043013.1:18717776-18732776 GCF_006345805.1 Octopus sinensis
TATAGTAGCCACTTCTAATACACATAAACGGCGTGTATTCGGTTGAAGAATGTTACTGCTGACTGCGATAGTAATCGAAGAGGAACAACTTTCGGGTCACTTCTACTAAATGTCACCACTCTGTTCCATTCGTATGTCATCGAAAGATGATGTCACCTTTATCCTATCTTCCTTTCTAGTCAGCACCGTGCATTCCTTACCCTTTTCCTCCCTTCTACACTATCATCTAGCAACCAGCAAGTAAAGTTGTCACTGCCACTACAAATGCCGTAGTCTCCGGTGTATAAGCTGCTATTTGTTTTGTTTCACCCTCATGTTTTGACATTCTGATTTTAATCTAACGAAGGCTTTTATATTGACGATATGAGATTGCTGTTGATTACAGTAAGATAAAATCATGACAATAACAATACATCTCATAGTTGTAAAATAAGGCATTTTGAAACAACATATACGTCAACAACAAAAAAGTTAGCTGCGGACTTGTAGCTCTATCGGTCTTTTAAACAGCGGTGCGCTTTATGTGTGGATGAAATACTGATGCCGGGCAAACGAATAAATATATGTAAGCTCTCGGCTGCTGTACATTTTCCCAGCCCTCTACATATATGCATATTCCTTTAATTTCCCTTCAGAACTACTAGTCAAGCAAAAATACTATCATTTTATTACATCTTTCATCTCCCGTTCTTAAAACACATGATTCTCAGTCCCAGAACACGCAGTACACCTCTTAACCCCACCCACATCACCTAAACTAATTAATTTGCTCCCAAACCATCAAATTCTCTTCCTCGACATTGCTATTGTCTCCACAGTCAATCATCCAAAAAATTATTCACCTACTAGACCGCTACCTTGATCTTTAGAGAAAGAATTTTCATGCACCAGTGAATTTCATTTTCACAAACAAACACTTATGTCTGTTCAGTTGCCATACACCCACTCCACTCGGCCACACACAACCCCACTGACTGGCAAATTAAAATTATCCAACTTTTTTTTTTCAATCAGAAAATCAGATATTTATTTCCACACACTCCACTGAGCGACACGCTCTCACTCACACACCCACACATAATAATCTCCACAATATCATTGCCTTTAAATAAAGTCAATAAAGATAAAAGCAAACGGAATTCACCACACACATACACACACACACACGCGCGCATGTATGCACACACACACACACACATGCGCACTCACACAAAAGCTTGTATACACACACGCGTGCACCTGTAGGTTGTATATATAATGTATATACAACCTACATTTTAAAAACAGAATCTGCCAGTTCAAGGATCCTTGTCCAGGAAGGAATCACACGCGAATGTGTATGCGTATAAGCGAGCGCCCGTGTGTGTGTGTGTGTGTGCGTGTGTGCGCGTGCGTCTGTAAAGTATGCCTGAATGTGTATGTGTGTGTCTATGCGTGTGCATGTGTGTTTATGTGTGTATGTATGCGTGTGCGTATGTGTGTATATTTATGTGCATTTGTTTGTGTGTTTGTATGTGTGCATGCGCCAATGAACTTAGAAAATTCGTGCAAGAAATACTCGTCTTCAAAGTCACTTTCACTTAGTTTTAAGTCGCAAATATATTGTACGGAGTATATATTCAAAGACAATCCAGAAGGACAATGGAAAGAATTTTTTGGATTATGGTATTCTTTGGGTTCTGTTAGCTGATCGAACCCGTGACCACTATCGTCACTCATCAGTGAACTGAGTTCTTTCGATATTATACACAAATACGGATATATCAGATACCATACAGCATACATTGTTGCTTTATTAGAATTGCCTTCGTCTCTATTACTTACCTTCGAAACGCGCTGTAGACAAAACAGGCACAACTGAAGAAGGGGAATATTCTTTGTGTTGTATGTCTTGTACTCTTTTCTTTCGTTGTTTGAAAAAAAGTTCGTTTCCGTGTTTTTGCTTTTATGTTTTCGTTTCTCATTGTGTTCAATGTTTTTTTGATGTCCTGTACCCATATATGCATGTATATATATATAGATGTAGGTATGTACATACATGTATGTATATATGCATATATTTATATTATATAATCGAACGCCACGCATCCTTTTCCAACTACGACCAGCTGCATATGAAGAAGGGAGATAATCTCAACATTCGAGGATTCTCCAAAGTTGACGCGACTTTAAAAGAAAAGGCACAAGATTATTGTCTTCAGATAAGAGGATAATCACGAACCTGTGTTTCTGGCTCAATCGCTGTCATAAACACAACAGTTGTCCGATCTTATCTAAGTAGCAAACGGATTACAGGTACGTTCGCCGCCATTAATTCATCATGCAGAGAAAGTTCATCGCGCGGAAAGTTCACCGCGAGAAAAGTTTACGGTGAAAATGTATCCCATAGTATATCACCATTAATAGAAAAAAGCCTTTTATAGAAAACAAAAATAAAAAAACGAAAACAAACTAATAAACAACAAAAAACAGTAATTTGATAACAGTGATAGGCGCAGGAGTGGCTGTGTGGTAAGTAGCTTGCTTACCAACCACATGGTTCCGGGTTCAGTTCCACTGCGTGGCAAGTGTCTTCTTGGGCAAGTGTCTTCTGCTATAGCCCCGGACCGACCAATGCCTTGTGAGTGGATTTGGTAGACGGAAACTGAAAGAAGCCTGTCGTATATATGTATATATATATATGTATGTGTGTGTGTTTGTCCCCCTAGCATTGCTTGACAACCGATGCTGGTGTGTTTACGTCCTCGTCACTTAGCGGTTCGGCAAAAGAGACCGATAGAATAAGTACTGGACTTACAAAGAATAAGTCCCGGGGTCGATTTGCTCGACTAAAGGCGGTGCTTCAGCATGGCCGCAGTCAAATGACTGAAACAAGTAAAAGAGTAAAAGAGTAAAGAGTGAACTTTCCCTGCGGTGAATTGATGACAGTGAACTTACCGGACATGGGCCAAAGGACTTTGAGAAACTTTCTTTTTCTACAAGTATCAATTTCAGTGGTCCATTCCTTTAACATCTGTGGGAAGTAAGGGAGGAATGTATTCCGTTCATAGGCAATTAATGGTAATCCCACTTTAAATTCAGTTCCACAATCGTATTTAAACTAGTTATATTGTAGTAGTGAAATATTTTGAAATTAATAAAATTCTAAATACAAATACGTAAGCTGGACTTCCTCAGTTCGGTGCCATATTGGACATACATTGTTGTTGCTGTTGGTCGACTATCGATTGTCATGTTTGCGAGGATTATTGGCTCTTGGTGTCATATTTAAGTTACTATTGTTTGCGCAGAGCATCTGCAGCTCTCCCCGCCTGCCTTCGCACGTAAACCGAGGTAAGACTGCTGTTCTCATGAGAGCCAAATATACTGTGTGGCAGTGCCCTTTATGCTGTATGCGCCTGCGAGATTTTCAGTCTAGGTTTACTCCTATAGCCATTTCACACCCAAGGGGTGACCCACAAGAAAGCCGAGACACTATAACACAAACGTAGCTCTACTAGGCATTATATATATATATTTCATCTTCCGTCTTATATGTATATATATATATATATATATATATATACTTATGCAAATATACATACATAAATACACATATATACATATGTACGCATACATACATATGCACACATATACGTGTGTAACAGATTGAAAGTGAACTCGTCCTTTAATTGGAGTGGTTTCCAAAAAGATTTCTAACATCGATTCTTCATGCTTTGCCGAGAGTTTACTCGTGTAAATTGGCGAAGATATGAAAAGTAGTATTCGAATAATAATTGTATGATTAATTTATGAAATGAAGTTCAACAAATCCAATCATATTTGTCAAAAATGTAGGAGATAAGATGTTAAAAAGTTATAAGAAGTTTATTTATGCATACAATTGTTTCGTACATAGATATAAATTCATATTTGAATTTGAAAATTATCATAGTACTCATCAGTGCGGAGAGAAAATAATAATAGGAACTTAAAAAAGAGTAGGGAAATTGGATCTATGAGTTTCATGTTTATCTGTTCCTATCTGTGTGCGATAGTGATGGGAGTCGTATCAAATATTAAACCGCACCTGACAGATGAACCGTTAGAGAATGATATAAAGATATCGATAAGTCTCTCTATAGATTTGTATAGATTTGCTGATGAAATCTCCAGATATGCAGCATAGGGTGAGTAAGTTAGAGGAAAGTCCAATGAAAACTGATCAATTTGAAGGCTCCACTAGAATGGACGAAAGTGCTATTATATGATATATGATTTATAAAAACATGTAACATACTAATAAATATCTGTAAATATAAAACCATCCGGATTTCTGAGTACCTCATTTCTTCTAATATATAGTACCTGTACATCATCTCCAAAACTTCTAATGTGTATATATATATATATCCCGAACCATATTTGTACACTATTTTAGACCTCACCATTTTACACGATGCTATCGTACACTATATTACACAGTTCAATACTGCGCCAAAACACTAAACTACGTTACACCAAATCACACTGCTATACGTTAGTCCATACCATACTGCCACCTTGCCACAGCGCACCACACTGAATGACACTACAATTCACCACAAAAGACTGGCACTCCATCGATTACGACAACGAGTGTTCCAGTTGATCCGATCGACGGAACAGCCTGCTTGCGGAATTAACGTATAAGTGACTGAGCATTCCAAAGACACGCGTAGCTTTATTGTAGTTCTCAGGGAGATACAGCAAGATACAGAATGTGATAGGGTTGGCCCTTTGAAATACAGGAACTACTCATTTTTGTCAGCTTGAGATTTCTGGAGCAACGTGAAATATTTTTCCTTGCTCAAGGACTCAACGCACGAAGGACACAACGCACCAAGAACTCAACGCATCAAAGACACAATGCACCAAGGACACAACGCGACCTCACGTTCCTGATCCGAATACCCCAACCATTAAGCCACGGAACTTCACTGCACCGCATCACATCACATTCTGCTCCACTACATTACGCTACACGACATCAGTACTCTTTAAATGCGATTGAATGATGTCGTCATAACAACAAAGGGACGTTATCATTGTCGTGGTAGTAATGATAGTTTTGCGGTTGTGTTGGTGGTGGTTGTGGTTGTGGTTGTGGTTGTGATGGCGGTGGTGGTGTGGTGGTAATAGAGGCACTTAAAAGATAACATTGATATGGTTTTGTCATTAATAAAGGAGCGGCTAGATTTAACTTGACAGCGATTGATAAGATGAGGGGCGACGGTGTGGTGGTGAGCTTTTAACTGAAATGAGCTGGTTGGGATAACGGTGGTGGTTTTACAGTTAATTAAGGAATTAAGGTATTAATTGGTTTTTCATAATCTGGAGACCAACATGCAGTGGACAAGGCTCAATCTTGTTGTCGTTGTTGTTTAACCCCAGGCAAACCCGATGACGATAATATTACCAAATGTAACCTTCCCATTTTTAAGGTAGTATGAGGAAAGTTTGGTTGCTATTTCAAGATGGCCGAGTGACTCTATTGTGACTCCCTCATTGTGTAATAAATAGTTGCTGAACATTAGACCACAGCGCTAGTCAAATAAGACTTTGAAGTAGTCTCAATGTAGAAAAAACAATGAGTAACCCTTCTTTCGAAGACTACATGGTTACTGAATAGGTAGGGTTAACAGTTTGACACTTGGCTGCTATTTGATTGGACATTAATGGACATTAACGGACACTAATGGGATGTGGTGGGGGTAGCTGTAGAAGTTTTGCAGCGCCAACCAGAAAATAATAGACTCTAGTGGGTTTGATAAAGAATAGATATCGTGGTCCCGATGCTAGTGAAAACTGCTCATCAGTGGATAAAGAGTTTCACTGTTTGTTTCGAAGAATAAAGTTTTCAGACCTTCAGAATATGAAAAAGATTTCGCTTCAGTGTCGTTTAATTTATCGAGGACGATAAGGACTTTGCTGCCTTTATGAAACACACACACACACACACACACACACACACATAAGTGTGTATGTCTCTCTGTGTGTCTGTCTTTCTATCTATATACTTATATATAATAATAAATATTAGGGAATAAATCCAAATTTACAGGGAAAAATCAGATTTAGGATTGAATCCAATTTTATAGTAAAATATTATATAATATTAATTAGAGACAAAACCACTATTTTGCAAATCAAACAAGGAAAGACTTAATCAATACATAAAAAAATTTTAATATAAAGTAAATAAAATAAATAAATAAATAAATAAATCGCCACTATTTACTTTATATTTACTTTATATTAAAATATTTTTATGTATTGATTAAGTCTTTCCTTGTTTGATTTGCAAAATAGTGGTTTTGTCTCTAATTAATATTATATACTTATATATATATATATATATATATATGTCTGTGTGTGTGTGTATCTATGTTTGTATGTATATGTGTGCGTATTTGTGTGTTTGTGTGTGTGTGTGTTGTGTGTGTGTGTGTGTGTGCGCGCGCGCTTGTATAAATAATTGATGAAGGAAACGGAAGATGGATCTCGTACTAGCCTTTATTCAGTACGACAGTCGTTTCGACCCATCCTGCAATTGTTCGTTATGGGTAGGATATTGTGCATCTGTGTTGCATCAGTCTGTGCAGTTTGTGCCACATCAGGTGCATGCATAAAAAGAGGATGTCCCTCTAGATATACTGAGTTCTCTTAGGCAGGATGTTCTTGCCAGTTATATTTTGGTAATTACTGGCTAATGGGGCTAGCTACAGTTGTCCGTGAATATATTACTTAAAATCCTACAATCATAACATATACAACCTTGTCAAAGAAAGATTACATTCAGGTTAACGGGATGGGTGTTCACTTCTGGACAGGAGCACACACACACACACACACACACACACACACACACACACATACATATATATATATGTGTGTGTGTGTGTGTGTGTGTGTGTATAGTGGGAGAGAGAGAGAGAGAGAGAGAGAGAAAGGAGGAGAGAGATAAATGGGAAAATCGAATGAACATTATTTAAAATCACAACAATTGTTTCGATACATTTTTGCCCCTGTACTGCATTGGTCAGATTTCTAATCATTAGCTACATATGTCTGTGTGTGTGTGTATATGTGTATACACATATATATATATACACATCCATATACATACACACACACCCACCACACACACATATATATATATATATATATATATATTATATAATATATATATATATATGATATATAGAAGATAGATAGATAGATAGATAGATAGATGTGTATATATATATATATATATATAATATAAATATATATATATATATATATCTATATATATATATATATATATATACACACACCAATCTATCTATCTATATACACACCTTACATACATTTATAGTTCTGGTAAAATGTCGTAATGTTATAGGCATATATAATAACTGCTCTATTAAGGATCTAGTCTATTTTTCTCTCTCTGAAGAATGGAATACACCGCTACTATCTCGTTCGCTGAGAACTGCACCATAATCTCATCTTTCTGGAATAAACATTAAGAAACTATCTGTACACATAAGTACTTACTTCCTTCTGCTTTATAATGCATATATATATATATATATATATATATATATTAATATATATATATAGTAGGCGGCAATGTTAGTTATAAATAAATTTATATCCATTAAATATCTCCATTTTCTCGCTTAATGATGTGTGTATGTATGTATATTATTATTCAGTTTTATTTCTAAATTTCATACCAATAAGGAAGGATCCGGTTTCTAACCTCGATCCAAGGCTCTTTCATTGGAATTTCGACAATATCAACAGGATATTTTATATGTATGCCATTATTCAGTTTATTTCAAGATTTCTTGCCAGTAGAGAAATAACCGGTTTCTAACCTAGATCCAAGGCTCCTTCACTGGAATTTCAACATCAACAACAGGGTATGTTTGTTTGTATGTACGTACATACTTACGTATGTATGTATGTATGTATGTATGTATGTATGTATGTATGTATGTGCAGATCTCTATGTTTTATGTATGTATTCTCATGCATATACTTGCATTTCTAGACATGCTCATGTATGTATGTATGTATCACATAATTTGTTAGAAATACCAGCTAAATTGAATTCAAGTCACCTCATGTTGTCTTAATAAAAGAAGGATACATTATAGTAATGTAGTTCTAGGTAGACGATGTCAAATATTGATCAGAGGACAGACTTAGTGCCACCAGGATTGTCTAGGCTGAACAATTGATTTCACTAGAGTTATTAACCTTGTCTGCTTATTGATGCTAAATATCGCGAGGGGGAGTTTTTCTGTAGTCATTGCATGGATAATCGCAACTGATTGAAGTTTTTCAACCCATTGTATTATGTATATGAGGCTCTAATGTATTAGGATTCAGTATGTAGAGTGGTCCACTCCAGGTGTGTTTCTGTTAAGTTTTGTGAACAACAACAACAACAACAACAACAACAGCAACAGCAGCAGCAGCAGCAACAACAATAACAACAACGACTGGAGCAGTAGCAACAACAATGTAAACAGCAGCAGCAGCAGCAGTAACAGCAACTACAACAACAACAACAGCAACAACAACAATAGCTGGAACAACAACAGCAGTAGTAGCAGCAGCAACACCATCGTCTACAGCAACAACAGTAACAACTATACCAGCAGCATCAGCAGCAGCAGGAACTGCATCAGCAACATCAACTGCAGCAGTAGTGCAATCATAATCACCACCATCACCACCAACAACAACATTATCAGCAGCAGCAGCAGCAGTAGCAGCAGCAGCGACCTTCTATCCTTCACTCATAACATTTACTTCCTCCTCAGCTATCGTTACACGCTCTGTATCACTCTATTCTCTCTCACACTCACTCTCTCTCTCTCTCTCCTCTCTCTCTCACTCACTCGCTCACTCACTCTCTCACTCACTCACACGCAGCAGACACTCTCTGAGTGTCACTCAATCCACCACTCATTTAACCACATACTAACCAACTAATGCATTCGCTCGCACACTCACACACTCACTGACTCACTGACTGACTGACTCACTCACTGACTCAGTCCGTCCTCACTCAGTCATTCACTCAGTCACTCACTCAATCTCTCACTTTTTCACTCACTCACATACTCACATACTTGCTGAGTGTAACACTCAGTAACCCAAATCCATGGAACTCCCTAAACTGTCCGCTGCTGTTTCTTTCTTTCTTTCTTTCTTTCTTTGTTTCTGTCTTTCTTACTTTCTTTTTTTTCTTTTTTCTTTCCTTCTTTCTTTCTTTCTTTCCCCCCTCTCTTTACCACCCCTACCCTTCCTCTCTCTGTTAGATACATGCTGCTCTTACCTCCTACCTCGCTCTCTTAATTCCCCCCCCCCGCCAACAACCCTCCTACTACAACTCCCTACCACTGCTTTTCCCCCTCCTTCACTCCCTCCCCCATAATCGCACCATCAACACCACTCGCAGCCACAATATTGTCACAGGTGGAAGAAGATGGAATTGCCTGCAAACAGGAGCAGGAATAGTAAGTTATAAGTAGGAGGCTGAGGAAGAGGTGGTAGAGAGAGGAGGGGGAAAGGAAAGTGGAGTATGACATACACATCTCCAAATACGCAAAAGCTCATACACACACACGTACACATACACACACACACACACACACACACAACACACACACGTACACACACAAACACTCACACACTCATACTCACGTACAAACACACCTGCGCGCAGATACAATCGTATGCACACACACACACAAACACGCACACGTATTCTAGATGGATCTCCGTCTCTTTCGAAGAAGCAGATTCAGTGATTAGATTAACATATATGTCGGCTGAGTATTCCGTAGACACAAATACTATTAATGTAATTCTCAGGCAGAATCAGCGGGGGCACAGTATGACAAGGCAGCTCCATCTGAATGCTGGTATAGTCCATCAGATGGGCTTCTTTACAGTTTCCTTTTGCTCAGTCTCCATGGTTACTGAAAATAACCTTTGCCTAAGATGACACGCTGCAGTATCGAGCTAATCATTTGTGCCCTTTCCTTCTAATGTGTGTGTGTGTGTGTGTGTGCGTAAGTGTGTGTGTGAGCCTGTGTATGTGTGTGTATACATACACGCGCGCGCACACAAATTTCGAAGCGGTATTTCACTCGAGTGAGATTTTTTTTTGTTCCTTCTCGACCCATGCCTGGCCCACTAGGGCCGTTTTCCCGGTTTCCTTCGTGTATAGGTTCCCCACCTGGACGGGACGCCGGTCCGTCGCAGGTGAGCTGCTAGATGCAAGAGGAAAGAGTGAGAGAAAGTTGTGGCGAAAGAGTCCGCAGAAGTTTGCCATTACCGTCTGCTGGAGTCGCGTGGAGCTTAGGTCTTTCGCTCATAAATACACACATCGCCCGGTCTGAGATTCGAACCCTCGATCCCTCGACCGCCGGTGCGCTGCTCTAACCACTAGGCCTTGAGCCACCACAGAGGGGGATCAAGAATGGGTATGAGTATTTTGTGATTGTAGGCATTTGACTGTTACCATGTTATGTATATCTATACATACATAATATATACATAGGCGCAGGAGTGGCTGTGTGGTAAGTAGCTTGCTAACCAACCACATGGTTCCGGGTTCAGTCCCACTGCGTGGCATCTTGGGCAAGTGTCTTCTGCTATAGCCCTGGGCCGACCAATGCCTTGTGAGTGGATTTGGTAGACGGAAACTGAAAGAAGCCTGTCGTATATATGTATATATATATAAGTGTGCGTGTATATGTTTGTGTGTCTGTGTTTGTCCCCCTAGCATTGCTTGACAACCGATGCTGGTGTGTTTACGTCCCCGTCACTTAGCGGTTCGGCAAAAGAGACCGATAGAATAAGTACTGAGCTTACAAAGAATAAGTCCCGGGGTCGATTTGCTCGACTAAAGGCGGTGCTCCAGCATGGCTGCAGTCAAATGACTGAAACAAGTAAAAGAGTAAAGAGTAAAGAGTATACACAAATACATGCATACATGTATGCATTTGTGTATATATATATGCATGTATATATATGCATATATACATATGTATATACACACGCGCGCGCAGACACATGTACACATACACAAATGTGTATACAAGTATACAAACATATTTGGTATATATTCGATTTTGGACGCTAGATGAGATCTGACGAATTCGACGTTAAAATCCGAAAATTGTTAACCAATACCAATACCAAGAATGTCTCCATCGACACTGACGTTGGTTGCTTTCACTTGAAACAAAAACGAAGTGACAGAAGTTTACTTTGATTCAAAGAATCTTTGAATATCGCCTCATATCCCTTTCAAACAATATCGACTAAACGCTAAATATTGAAGTCCTCCTGCATCAAGTCTATATTTGTGAGGCCGATAACCTCATGGATGTTGGAAACTTCCTGACTGGTAATCGTTGATGCGTAACCAGAAAAGTTGCACAGCGGTACCACAACACATCCTTAGAGGAGAAACTAAGGTGTATACACACTAACAGAAGATATTGCTTGATTGTGCTATTAGGAAGCTTCAGTGTGACATCGAGATAGTTGTTTACCGGAATATTAGCTCTCGTTTTGAAGGGTATGCTTTCGTAAGACTAGGGCGTGAGATGAGAAGGTATGTGACGTATTAAAGGGTTATGGACGGAGGCAAGCCACCGATATGCAACAGTCGATGTAGGCTCTGTGGAACTAATATTGAAGATGTTACACACATCGTAAGTAGCTACACGCAAGCCTCCTTAACAGAATTACCTATGAAACATGATGTCGCGGCTAAAAAAAGAACACTGGAGAAATGTCCATGTCAAGACTTCGATAAATAAAATACGACAGGACATGCATAATGAACTGTGAGGGAAAAAGGAAACTATGTACATTCGTTGAAATCGGTAGCTCGATAAATCATTGACGTCAAAAACTACTGGTGACAGATTTGCAGCAACTCGATCCATGTTACGACTCCAAACGATACCAAACAGTAATTACTGGGGCACTTGGCTATACAACCACCTCAGTACCAATCTTGAGAAGCTGTAATTCACAAAGCTAGCAAAGACACCGACAAAATTTGCAAAACATCCAACAGATTTAGCTTGCCATACCACATATGCAATGGTATTCACTCTTGAGCTCACGTGTCCGGATGCGTAGACGAGTAATTGTATATACATACATACACACACACACAAACACACACAGAGACACGCACAGACACCACGCACATACGTACACACACACACACAAATATATATGGCGGAGCAGTGGCTGTGTGTTAAGTAACTTGCTTATCAACCACATGGTTCCGGGTTCAGTCCCACTGCGTGGCACCTTGACCAAGTGTCGTCTACTATAGCCTCGGGCCGACCAAACCCTTGTGAGTGGATTTGGTAGACAGAAACTGAAAGTCGCCTGTTGTATATATTGTATCGTATATATATATATATATATATATAGATATATATATATATATATATGTGTGTGGGTGTGTGTGTGTGTGCGCCCCCAACACCGCTTGACAACCGATGCTGGTGTGTTTACATCCTCGTAACTTAGTGGTTGAGCAAAAGAGACCAATAGAATAAGTACTAGGCTTACAAAGAATAAGTCCTGGGGTCGATTTACTTGACTAAAGGCGATGCTCCTGCATGGTTGCAGTCAAATGACTGAAACAAGTAAAAGAGTAAAAGAGTAAATAAATTAATTCTTAGTGTTCACTTCCGGATTCTCTCACTCTGTGAAAGTTTCTAGTTCGAATCACGCGTGTCTCGAGATGTGCCGAAGATTTTCCATTTTTGATATATTTGGGGTACTTAGGTCTGCTCAGGACTTAGTGACTGCTTTTTCCATGGGTATGAGTAAGTATTTCATTTATATCTCACATATTTATCGCTGAAGAGGAGAAAATTCTTATGAATTAACCCCGAAATTGAGACCAATACGGTAATAACGGATTTTTTAGAAATTTCTATCGGTTTGTTTCGAGACGCATAAATTATAATGGTTATTGACAATTTTGTCTTTTTTTTCGGCATATTGGCATTAGAATTTTTCTTGTGCCCTTATTTGTAAATTATTTATAATTTAACCTTTTAAAGGTATATTTTTTTTTATATGCTGGCCATTGATAAAAATTTTTTCTCGAAAAAAAATTTTATCCTACATTAGATTATATATATTATATATATATTATATATATATATATATATATATAATATGGATATATATTTATCTCTCTCTCTCTCTCCTCTCTCTCTCTATATATATATATTATATATATATATATATATGTATAATATATATATTAATATATATATATATATATATCTATATATATATATATAAAAGAATGAATTGATATATATACATATGTATATATATATACACACACACATACATACATATACAAAACAAGTTGCAAATAATGATTATTGTATTTTTTTCTTTATTGCAGTAAATGTGAATTACAGGTGCTTCCAGTAATCATTATAGGTTCGTTATTGATAGGTTTGCTCAATCGGTCCATTGATCGGTTGAAAAAAATTGAACGATCTAAAAAGTTAATGCTACTTCCGTCACTCATTTCTGGTTATAACGAAGCAGAACACTGAAGGAATTGTATAGGTACAGTGGCGGAGTAAAGGGACGCAAGAGAATCGGTATAAGGTAAATGGAGTACATATATATATATATTCACATTTATCCCATATGATAGTATCTAAATTGAAATGAAAGTGTCTACTTTCATGAGTGAGTAATTCGAAATATAAAACAAATAAAAACACGCTCACACATACATACATTCAGTCATACATGCACACATACATACATGCATACATACGTACGTACTTACATAGATAGATAGATAGATAGATAGATAGATAGATAGATAGATAGATAGATAGATAGATAGATAGATAGATAGATAGATAGATAGATAGACAGGTGGATAGATAGATAGATAAATGGGTGGATAGATAGATAGATAGATAGATACATACATACATACATACATAACATACATACATACATGCATACATGCATAAATACATACATGCATACATACGCTCAGCATACCAAAATATTTCCTGAATCCTTGAAGACAATAGTACCAACATAAAGCACAGCGTCTCTACGACCCATGACCGCTACATTGCATCACATGTCGAAGGCTATGCATTTACAAACCAAGAACAGGGGATGGCCGCTAAATACCCAATAAACAAGAGAGACAGGGAAGATCTTCTGGTTTCGAGATGCAGCCAAAAATGTAGATGGTCATATTTCTGAGGAAGATATACCACATCTGGTTAGCAGCTGCTCCAAAAACGTCATCAAAGTATTACTTCTCTATGTGACATGACTGACTTTGCCACAAAAACTATACACAATACCGATCGGAAAATAAAAATTACCGGAATAAGTATAGAGAATCCTCTTGATGTTAAATAGATACACAAATTTCAACACAAAGAATAGTGGTGGAACATTTTCATCAAAACAACCCTCAAGTGTTAACATAAACGTCGGATATTGTTGTTTGGAATGGACAAGAAAATTATATGTATTCTCAAAGAGGCCAGCCGTACTGCTGGCATAAATATCTCTTTGAAAATCAAAGATGAAAACGATAATTATGGATAAATGTTCTGAAACTTCTTGCTTCTATATCCAGATGTATATTCACATTTATAACAATGATAATTAGTGCACTTGGTTTTGTGCCCTAAATCAGAGGGTTTTCAGAAAAATAAATCAATCAAATAACTCGTACATTACAAATACAACCTGTAAGTGGAACAGTAGAAATATACAAAACTTTCCTCAAGTTTTAAATGTGACGTTGCATTTGTTATCAGCATTCCATAAATGGGGCAAGGTATCTTTGCTGGAAACCAGTTAGATCTTCAGGGAAAGAATCCAAATAATTAGAAATAGAAAACACACACACACACACACACATACACA
>NC_043013.1:18735276-18740276 GCF_006345805.1 Octopus sinensis
CGGAACCTCTTATAAGCTGCAATGATTTAGGAGCAGGGATTTCAAATTACCGCGGCTGCCAAACAAATCTACTGTTACCATGCACAGATTAGTGCCTTGGAGGCGCAATGGCCCTGTGGTTAGGGCAGCGGACTCGCGGTCATAGGATCGCGGTTTCGATTTCCACACCGGGCGTTGTGAGTGTTTATTGAGCGAAAACACCTAAAGCTCCACGCGGCTCCGGCAGGGGATGGTGGTGATCCCTGCTGTACTCTTTCACCACAACTTTCTCTCACTCTTACTTCCTGTTTCTGTTGTACCTGTATTCAAGGGGCCGGCCTTGTCACTCTCTGTGTCATGCTGAATATCCCCGATAACTACGTTAGGGTACACATGTCTGTGGAGTGCTCAGCCACTTACACGTTATTTCACGACAGGCTGTTCCGTTGATTCGGATCAACCGGAACCCTCGTCGTCGTAACCGATGGAGTGCTTCCCAGTGCCTTGCACAGACTGGTACCACTCACAGACTAATACCTTGCACAGTTCAGTACTAATAAACTTGTATCATTTATACTACTGTATAATTGTCTGTACTTCATTTAATTATTTAAGCAAATTTAATATAGGTATAATCTACAGTGTGTTGACCAATCCGGAAAAGCTTTGGAATTAAGGTTCCTGAAAATCGATCGATATTCTACCTGTACTACCGAGGATCATGTCTGGCCAAAACATCCTTTGTATCCCAAAGACTGGCATTTCTTGTCAGGGACAGTGTCTATTTCACGCCACACCTTCTGACATTCTACAAAAAAAAAAAAAGAAAAAAACGCAGGAAATCCACTTGGAAGTACTGCTCACAAAGCTGGGACGTTCACTCTGCTACACTCAGAGACATCCTGGACCGCATCCAGAGAAGGACCAATCGACTGATTGCCATCAAATCATATTTAGACATACTTCAGCCTCTGGCTCATATGGATATTGACACCTCTTTCTGTCTGTCTTTTCTACCTAAACTAAAAATACCTGTGTTTCTCGGGTCTTGCTGGTATTCAATCTCCTTTACACGGGTACTTCCTATTCACATATTTCTTCACTTCTTGTCACCTTTCTTGTGTCCAACCACCGCACCCTATACTAAAACCTCTCATTAGATTTTTTTTGCTCAAAACATCATCTTTCTGCGATCGTTTCACATCTCGTGTCTCTACTGTAGATGCTCATTTGTTGAAACAGAGCACAAAAGGCATCATTAAAACTCACGGGTACATATTTATGCTGATACACACACGCGGACACACATACACGCGCGCGCAACGCACACACATACACACATACACGCACACACCCACCCACACAAACACACCTACACGTGTTTTTATATACACATACATTCATATATTTAGGTAACACAATTAGATGTCAATTCCGAAATGTCAGTTCCTCTCCTAATTTTCAGTCTATTACAAAAAATATGGCAAGCACAGCTCAACCTCGCCTCACCCTTCACCAGTTCCCTTGAATACTTTATTACACACACATCCATCCATCTATCTATCTATCTATCTATCTATCTATCTATCTATCTATCTATCTATCTATCTATCTATCTATCTATCTATCTATCTATCTATCTATCTATCTATCTATCTATTTGCCTGTCTGACTGTCTACCTCTCCCTGCACACACTCTCTTTCTCTCTCTCCGTATATAGATATATGCGCTTATATGCGCGCGTAATGTTAATATGCTCCATTATATGACTAAGTACCATAGCCGTCACTGGAACTGCTATAACCGATTGTGAAGGGGACTTCACATCAGTGTGTACCATGCTTTCGCTAACTGTTTTAGGTGCCTGTGTGGCCGCAAGAAGAAATAAATGTTCCACTCTCCCTTCAACCAGGAAAACATTTAGGATGAAACAGCTGGAGAGAGAGAGAGAGAGAGAGAAAGAGAGAGAGAGAGAGAGAGAGAGAGAGAGAGAGAGAGAGAGAGAGAGAGCGGTGGCGGTTGACCATGCATTAGGCTGAAACTCGTTTTACATGAGTCGATTGGAGTATCGCATCGGTCCTTTCAGGAATCGAACTCACGTTTTTTATGATCGTGAGTGCAACAGCTCTAACCTCTAGGCCACGCCGCCCCTGAAGTGAATACACATACGTGTTACATATAAACATATGGTTGTCGTTATTGCTGTTGTTGTTGCTGTTAGACCTGATTAAAAACTTCTCTGGTTAAATCTTTGTTTCCATGACTATTCTACTATTTTTTTGTGGCATAATGTACCTTGCACTACATCACCGAATGTTGCCTTCCGTATTTTAACATAAAACAATGTCAACTGAAGGACTTGGCTGCAGTTTCTAACTGGTCGTCATTTCAGGAGACGATATATCGTTGTCTCATGTTTGTGTGTGTGCGTGTGTGTGTGTGTGTATAAATATATGTGTTTAAAACTGTGTGTGCATATATGATGCGTGTGTCTGCATCTGTTTCATGTGTGTGCCTATCGTAAAAATTGTGTATGTATATCAAATGCGTGTATGTGTGTATCGTGTGTGTATAAGTGAATAACCTTTGTGTGTATATAGGTGCGTCTATATCATATATATGTGTGTAAAACTTTATCTATGTATGTCCGTGTGTGTAGCTCTGTACTAAGTGTGTGGTGTGTGTGTGTGAGTCTATATCATGTGCGTGTGTGTAGCTCTGTACTAAGTGTGTGTGTGTGAGAGTCTATATCATGTGCGTGTGTGTAGCTCTGTACTAAGTGTGTGTGTGTGTGTGTGTCTATATCATGTGCATGTGTGTGTTTCTGTGTGTTTAAATCACGAGTATATGTGTATGTGTGAGTCTCATACGTGTGTGTGTGCTTCAAAAAAATTGTGTCTTTATCATGTGTATGTATGGTCAGTAGTTGTGTGTGTGCGTGTGTCTGTTTCTTGCACATATATGTTTTCGAAACACGTGTGTGTGCGTGTATGTTTGTCTATATCATGTGTGTGTGTGTTTTGTGTGTGGTCAGCATTTGTGTGTGTGTGTGCGTGTGTCAATTTCTTGCATATGTTTTGAAAGTATATGTATGTATGCGTGTGTGTTTGTGTGTGTGTGTGTTTGTGTGTGTGTGTGTGCGTGTGTGTTCGTTTGTTTGTGTATGAGTGTGTGCGTGTGTGTTTGTGTGTGTGTATGTGTGCGTGTGTGTTCATTTGTTTGAGTGTGTGTGTGTGTGTTTGGTGTGAGTGTGTGCGTGCGTGTGTGTGTTTGTACGTGTGTGTGTGTGCGTGTGTGTTCGTTTGTTTGTGTGTGTGTGTGCGTGCGTGTGTGTTTGTGTGTGTGTGTGCGCGTATGTGTTCGTTTGTTTGTGTGTGTGTGTGTGTGTAAGTCTCTATAAAGCGATTTATACCATTTCATGTGTGCGTGACTGTGTAATTCTTTGAAAGTGTGTGTATTTGTACAGTGTGTGTGTGTGTGTTTGTGTGCGCGCATGTACGCGTGCACGTCTTCAAATCTGGGCCTTGAAAATTGGGTTTCCTAAATGATGTGCGAGTGCGTGTGCGCGCGCGGTGTATAAGATTCTAACTGTGTGTGCTTGAGTGTGTGCCCGGAAATTCCGAAATGTGTGCATGTGAGTGTATGTGTGTAACTTTGTAAATGTATGTGTTTGTATGTGTGTATGCGTGTGAGTGTTTCTAAGTATGTGTGTGTGTGTGTCTGTGTGTAAGCTTCTAAATGTGTTTATGCCTGTGTGTGTGTGTGTGTGTAAATTCCTAAATGTGTGTGTAAGTTTCTAAATGTGTATGTGTGCGTGTGTATGTGTGTGTGCGCGCGCGTGTATGTGTGCGTGCGCGTGTGTGTGTGTGTATGAAGTTTCTAAATGCGTGAATGTGTGTCTTGAAAATAGTTTGTATGTGCGTGTGCGTGAGTGTATGTGTGCGTGCGATGCATGTGTGTGTGGGAGAGGTGTGCGTCTGCCCGCCCGTGCACATTTGAAACCGCGTGAATAAATTTAGTGCGTGTTTGCGTTTATGTGCATACGAATGGTGGTGTTGGTGGTGTGAGTGTATGTGTGTGTGTGTGTGTGTGTGTGTGTGTGTGTGTGTGATTGTACGTGACTGTGCGTGTCAGTGTATGTGTGTGTGTATGTGTGTGTGTGTATTTCTGTTTCTGAAACTGTGTATCTATCTATTTTGTGTATGCGTGCATTTGATTGTGAACAATGCGTACGTCTATAACTATATCACACGCATTTCTGTAGATGCAGTGAACGGGTATGTTTGAAACTATGTACTTATATGTGTGTGTATACTTCAAAATGAAAATGCATATCATGTGTGTGAATACGTGTGCGTGTGTGTGTGTGTGTATGTGTGTGTTTGTGTTGAAGAGAGAGAAAGAAAGAGAGATTGTGGATATTGTAAATGTATAACGCGGCTTTCTTTCAATCCATGTGTATGTATGTGTGTCTCCTTCAGATTGTAAGACTATATGCTTATGTGTATGTGCGTTTATGCGTGTATGTGTATACGTCTGTATGTTTACATATATCTATCTATCTATCTGTCTATCTATCTATCTATGTATGTATGTATGTATGTATGTATGTATGTATGTATGTATGTATGTATGTATCTATCTATCTATCTATCCATGTATGTATGTATGTATGTATGTATGTATGTATGTATGTATCTATCTATCTATCTATCCATGTATGTATGTATGTATGTATGTATGTATGTATGTATGTATGTATGTATGTATGTGTCTGTCTGTCTGTCTGTCTGTCTGTCTGTCTGTTTGTCTGCATGTGTATCCGTGTATATAAAAATGTTCATTAATACGTCCATGTTTGTTTTGTATCCAAGAATGTGTCATGTATGTGTGTGTGTAAGCTTGCCCGCTTCTGTGTGTGCGCCTATATGTGTTTGAGTGTGTGTGTGTGTGTGCGTGTGCGTGTGTGTGTCTGTCTATCTGTCTGTCTGTGTATGTCTGTGTGTCTGTGTATGTACTG
>NC_043013.1:18757776-18775276 GCF_006345805.1 Octopus sinensis
ATGATCATAAGACCATGGTTTCGATAGCTGGAGTGGGCGATGTGTTGTGTTCTTCAGCGAAGCACTTCATTTCGCGTTGCTCCAGTCCATTCCGATGGCAAACGAGCAAACTTGCGATGATATGGTATTCCGTCCAGAGCAGTGATGGAATATATACGAAAAAAGCGGCCTTATGAGACTATGGTACGAGAAGGACCTTTGATCCTTTGACATACATACAGACATACACACAGACAGACATACGGAAAAGACTGAGCTCAAGTGGGAAAATCTTTATAGAACATGGATAGACTTTACTTTCAGGAATTTAGTATCCAGGGTTATGCAAAGCAGAAACGAAAGAGTTGTGGGTGTGCGTATAGTTTGTATATATATACATACACAGGCATACATGTTTGGACATTTATATGTGTGTTTATATACAGAGATGTACATATATATATTGCATACACACATATGAATATATAACAATATATGCATAACACATACATAATCTCATATATGCACATACACAAACATGCACACTTGGCAGAACAAACAAGAGATATAGAACTCAATATATAAATATATAGACTTGCTTTATGTGTGTGTATATACATATATATATATATATATTATATATATATATAAGAATGAATGTTTTTATATATAATGAACGTGAAATACAGGAAGGGACGAACACGGAACACAGACAAATCATTCGAAGCCTTCAATCTTCAGTCAGACACCGAATCATCATAGCAAATTTCGGCTGTTCAATTCTGATATTTGCTCCAACTCGGCCAGCCCCAAGAAAAAAAACTAAGCTGTAAGCATTAGATTTCTTGGTAGAAGACAGGAATGTGAACGCACAAGACGGATGTAAATACAAGAGACGAAAACGAAATTGAAAACAGTAATGAATAAACAAAATATATATAACGGTGGTTGTCATACGACTTTAGACCAAATGAGACAAAAACAACAACAACATAGCTGGCGTAGAAATAATTACCGTTTCGGTAGCGGGGACACATGTTGGTCGAGATACGAAGGCCAACAGAATGGTTTAAGAAGCAGCAGGTCGCAGGAGAGAGAGAAAGAGAGACAGAGAGAGAGGGAATCAAGAGGGTGGAAGGCAGGGGACAGAATCAGTGACCAAGAGAAAAGGAGCAAGAAGGGATTAAGGAGGATGGGAGGAAGAGGGGAGGAGGATGGGAGGAAGAGAGGGGAAGAATCGGAGGGCGCGAAAAAGTTTGGTGAAGAAGCAATGGCGGGTAGGAAAGACAGTGTGTATAGAAGTCGTGCAGGGTTTAAAATTGGACAAACAAACGGGGGGGGGGGTGCACGTAACGCCGCAATAATATAAGAATGAATGTTTTTATATATAATGAACGTGAAATACAGGAAGGGACGAACACGGAACACAGACAAATCATTCGAAGCCTTCAATCTTCAGTCAGACACCGAATCATCATAGCAAATTTCGGCTGTTCAATTCTGATATTTGCTCCAACTCGGCCAGCCCCAAGAAAAAAAACTAAGCTGTAAGCATTAGATTTCTTGGTAGAAGACAGGAATGTGAACGCACAAGACGGATGTAAATACAAGAGACGAAAACGAAATTGAAAACAGTAATGAATAAACAAAATATATATAACGGTGGTTGTCATACGACTTTAGACCAAATGAGACAAAAACAACAACAACATAGCTGGCGTAGAAATAATTACCGTTTCGGTAGCGGGGACACATGTTGGTCGAGATACGAAGGCCAACAGAATGGTTTAAGAAGCAGCAGGTCGCAGGAGAGAGAGAAAGAGAGACAGAGAGAGAGGGAATCAAAGAGGGTGGAAGGCAGGGGACAGAATCAGTGACCAAGAGAAAAGGAGCAAGAAGGGATTAAGGAGGATGGGAGGAAGAGGGGAGGAGGATGGGAGGAAGAGAGGGGAAGAATCGGAGGGCGCGAAAAAGTTTGGTGAAGAAGCAATGGCGGGTAGGAAAGACAGTGTGTATAGAAGTCGTGCAGGGTTTAAAATTGGACAAACAAACGGGGGGTGGGGTGCACGTAACGCCGCAATAATATAAGAATGAATGTTTTTATATATAATGAACGTGAAATACAGGAAGGGACGAACACGGAACACAGACAAATCATTCGAAGCCTTCAATCTTCAGTCAGACACCGAATCATCATAGCAAATTTCGGCTGTTCAATTCTGATATACGCACACATACACACACATTAATTGACAGAGAGTTTCATATACGTCTCAGTGGTCAAGATTTTCTTTCATGTCACTTACCAAGCTTTGATAAGTTTTATAAGCTCCATCGACGAAAGCCTTCAACCGTTAATCCACCCTCGCTATGTGTATGTGTGTAAATATATATATATATATATATATATATATATTATATATATATATATGATATTATATTCACTAGAAACTGATACTGAATTATATACAATTCATTCTAAATAATATTACTATTTATCAGTCTATATTGCAGAGAAACCATTGTTATTCAACAAGTTTTTATATAATTATAACGGTCAAGCTACATCCGTGTTTATTTAAACGGGCACTTTATTTATTTATAAGCATATTTACAAACACAGTGTATCAGTAATTAATTCGCTAAATATCATCTCGCGGTTTAGAAAAAGAAGTAAATGATGTTTTTGATGAATTTAAATCACTAAAATGTATTTCAAAATGTCAAAATTTATGAAAATTTTATTGTTAAAAATCTCCAAATATTGTGAAGTGTCCAAAGAAACAACAACGTAATTTTTTTATGGACAAAATATCGATTTATTACTTTGGCTAAATGTCAAAAATTTATAATGCTACCGTGTAATCTTTGAGTGGAGGCCATGAAATGACACCCGGTTGAACAACGTGACCGTGGAATGCTTGTACCGGAATACTGTCTTTTGTGAAGTATTCGAGTATTCGAGTCAGATCATAGGCCAGAGTTCAGTTCCTGCCACCAATCACAATGTCCCTGAAATGGCTCATGGTCGTCATCTACCTCCTTGCCACAACGTCTTCCAAAGGCCCCCAATTGTATCGAATCTCTGTAATTTACCGATATTCTATGTCTCGATAAAGGAACGAAAGAAAAGCAAATCTGACATCCTGTGTATTTGAAATCGTATCGTTTCTGTTACTCCACTGTTGTACAAATATATTGACTCCTTGAGTCTTCTATATGTCACTGTATCTGCTAGAAATGCCAACCAAATCTCTCTGAAATGCCTCCATATTGTGGACATGGATAATAAAATTATTGCGTATAGGAAGGATTTTATGTTTGGTGTGGATTAACTTCGAGATAAACAACAGATATAATTCATTCTTTCAAATTTTGGCACAAGGCCAGAAATTTCGGATGAGGATTAAGTCGATTACGTAGATCCCAGTGTTCAGGTGGAGCTTATTTAATCGACCCCCAAAAGATGAAAGGCTAAGTTTGAACTTAGAACACAGATGCGGAAGAAATGCTCCTACGCATTTCGCTAGGCGCGCTAACGTTTCTGCCATCTCACTGCCTTAACAGCAGATAAAATATTTGTTTTAGATTTTTGCACAAAGCCAGCAAGTTCGGGGGACGGGGCAAGTCGTTTACATTGACGCCAGTACTTTAATACTTATTTTATCGACCCCGGAAGAGGTCGACTCCGGCAGAATTTGAACTCACAGCGCAAAGACGGACGAAATGGCGCTAAGCATTTTGTCCGGCGTGCTAACAATTCTGCCAGCTTACCACCTTAACAAGAGATAAAATATTGTTAACCAACACAAGAACAAGACCATAAGAGCGGGAGCTTGCAATGATATCGATCCCAGTACATCACTGGAATTGTAAATCATCAACTGGAGATAAATGAAATACAAAGTGGACTTCGGCAAAATTCGAACTCGGGTTGTTAAGAGGAGTAACTAAATATTTGGCCCGACGCTCTAAAGATTCAGCTAAATCCCTGTCTATCATTGGTCGGTGTGAACAGGATTCAAACATGTTCTACAGCATCTCATGGGAGTGAGAGTCTAATCCAGTGACTTACCCACTCGGCTAAACCAGCTATGTAAAGACAAACTAACTAATGAAAGATTGCTATTTATCAACACAAATATTCTTCAAAATAAATTTTAATAAACATATAATAGAATGAAATGAAAAAGAGAAAACACAGAAAAGATTTTAAAACAAAAAGTTATTCATAATAATTTATGCTCGATTTGAAAAAAAACGTCTTTGTTCGATTTTAAGTGATTTTAAAATGTTAAGTGATTTCATTAAAATCAACAGACATAACATGAAAACCATAGAGCTTGGAGCAGAAAAACATTGTCATCGTTCTTGTATTACCATAATGGTGTAATCATTGCACTATCTACACGGTATGATAGAAATAGTAGCTAAATCACTTGCAAATCATTATAATTATCTAATATTTAAAGGAAGAGGCATTAGCTAATTTACTACATGATGCAATATATCTGAAAATAAGAAAATAACATGGGGTGCCCACGACTTGAACATTTTTGTTCATATGTGTATGGAGTTGAAGCTGAGGTAAAACTGGGGAAAAATGTCAACAGCTGGATAAAGTGTATTCAAGTTATATGTTATTATATTCCACTGGATATATATGAGATATACGTTTCTATGTATGTGTATTAACCGAAAAGGACTGAATACACATAAGAAAAATTTGACACTGACTTCGAACTTTCGATGAAGACTAGCTTCCAAAGCGAAACTTTCAATTCACTGTCAACTAAATCATGTTGCTGTTAGTGACATATTAGTCGGCGATGCTAACTACTATCACGACATTTATGAAAGTCACTAACAGCACCGATGTAGACATCGCCATCACCAACTAGTACCACAACATTTAATACCATCGAAAACCACCAGCACCGAACCAAAACGGGCTCACTGCCCATCCTGTTATCCAAATGATAAGATCTACGTCGACATACGCTTCTTTGATCGTAACCTTCAGAAAATCGGCATTTACGTTAGCAATATGTGTCTGAATTCCAGTACTCCTCAGTCTCTAAAGTAGCAGTTTGGGTTTTTGTGCCAAGTGCACCAATTACCTCGTCTTTCTTTTTGAGCTCCAACGATGCCGAAGTTGACTTTGCCTTTTATTATTTCGGGGCTGATGAAATAAGTACCAGTTGGACAACACGGGTCAATGCGATCGACTAGCACCCTCCCGCCAAACTTTAAGCCTTGTGGTAATAGTAGAAAGAATTATTATTATTAATGTAACGAGCTGGCAAAATCGTTACCGGTTTGGACAGAATACTTAGCGGTCTTCTTTTCTGTTCTTTACGTTTCGAGCTCAGATTCTACCGAGGACGACTTTGCATGAACAATTCTACAGAAAAAATGCGGTGAGAATGTATGCATAGAATCATAAATTCTGACAGTCGCAGATATCATAGCCTATCTTCTGAGAAATGAGAACAACAGAACTCTTTTAGTTGACTACACAGAGAAGGAAGGGTATCAATGGAGGTCCTTGTTCAGGAATCCTGACTTTGATGGGAAGAGAAGTCATCTTCAAACCGGAACTGATTTGCAACAGTGTGAACATTAATAAAATAAACCCATTTCCGGGGCCAGATGAGGTATTTTAATTGGGTAATTGTTTAGTTCCACCATCAAAGCACAAAGACGCCTACCCTCCAGAAATTCTACACAGATTCCGTCTACAAAATTTCGGCCATATTGTTACAGTTAAACTAGGATTTTGGCAGAATACTCATGTTTGAGGTGCCACGTAATGAAATCAAACCTGGAACACTATAATTGGCGAAAACGAACATCTTAATTGATAACCAAGCGTGAACCCGTAGTTGGAGACCTCTTTACAATGGCGAGCTCATTAAGGCTGAAATAGTTTTGATTATAGCTTCTCTTCCACTAAGGATGACTTAATGATAAGCCGCTGCCGCTACCACCCCACGTCCACAGCCATGTCTTCTACTACTACTACCACTACTACTACTACTACACTACTACTACTACTACTACTACAACATATACTACTACTACTACTATTACTACTACTACCACCACCACCACCACCACCACCACCACCATCACAACAACAAAAAAGTGAAACTGAAGAGTCGAAATATTTATCTACCTTTAATTCGCTGCCTTCACGTAAATTGTTTGAAATTAATCTTGCGTTGGAACTTGGTAGTCCTTAAGTAAACTGATGAAGATTTTGTCTGCGATGAAAAACCCAGTCCTTGTGCTTTTACCATTTCCTCCGTTCCTCGTATATTTCCTAGTCACAGTTTTGGAAAATAACCCGGTCCATTATTCACCAACGCTAGCACTGCCATATCATTAATATGTCGTCATACCTGATTCTTACGGAAAGTAATTTTCATTGATGTCACAAGTAGATCTCGTATACTTCATTCAACAGAAGGAAAAATCTCATACACGCCATTCAGTACTTGAGTAGATCTCTTGTACTGCACTCTCATATCCTTCAGTCAATACAAGAGATCTCGTACACTCCACTCAGTACTTGAGTAAATCTCAATGCAAGAGTATCTCTCATGTGCTCCATTCAATATAAGAGCGCATCTCGCCTACTCCATTTAATACAAGAGTATGTCTCATGTACTCCAATCAGTATTTAAGTAGATCGCACGTACCCTCACACAATATTTGAAATCTCATATACCTCATTCAATACCAGAGTAGGTGTTGACATTGATCGGCTTCGCGGAATTTCAAATGAGAACCTAATCTGCCAGAAGAAAATGCTAAGCATTTTGTTCGACGCGCTAACGATTCTGCCAGTTTGCCTCCTTTGATTTTAAATTCTAGCTCAATGCCAGCAATTTTAGGGGTTGGTGTTAGTAGATTACATCAACCCCATTACTTGCCTGTTACTTATTTTATAGACCGCTCCTAAGGATAAAAAGCGAAGTTAACCTTGGCGGGATTTGAAATAGGAGCATGAAGAGTGGAAACGAATACCGCAAGGCATTTTTTCCGATGCCATAATGGTTCTTCCAGTTCGTCTCTTTTGTTTCTGATTAAGGCATCTGGCCAAAAAGTTGGCGGAGGGGAAGTATCGATTATCTCGACTTCAGTTTTTAACTGGTACTGTATTTTATCGATCCCCGGAAGAGATTAAAGGCACATTTGATTAGAGCGGTGTTTACACTCTATTTATAAGGCCGCCCTACACTTTATCGATTTAGCAAATCCAGCGAATAAAAGTAATTATAATTTTCCAGTATAAAAAAGCATATCACTGTTTATTTGTTCACTAATAAAGTTAATAGCAGTAGCCTCATTACATTCAATTAACAAGTAAACTGAAGTGAATCGCTAACTGCATTCATTAACAAAGTAGTGAACCGCTAATTGCATTCATTAACACGACTGTAACTAATATCTGCTACTTAACACTTTAGATAAACAGTTGCTTTGTATTCTGATATCAACAATTCTGCGTTATCAAAATGATGAGAGCCAATTTATTTAAAAAAAAAGAGAAGGACTAGAATATTTCAGGAGTTATTTGTTCCGGGGGTTATAGAACGTTCTTCCCGGTACATGACTGATACTTTTTTTATCAATCAGGGAATGATGAAAAATGCAAAGCCGATCTTGGTAGAATGTAAAAAAGGATGATAAATAACAACGGCTTCAAATTTCGTATCAGGCTTGTAATTTTAGGAGAAGAGGGTTCGTTGATTACATCAACCCCATTATTCGTCTGGTCAGTTATTTTATCGATACCGAAAAGATGAAAGATAAAATTGACCTCGGCGATATTTGAACTCAGAAATGAAAAAAGGCAGAAGAAATTCTACAAAACTTTTTTCCGATACGCTAACAATTTTGTCAGTTCACCATTTCAATCATAAAATTCTTTCAAATTTTTGGCAGAAGGTCCTTAATTTTCGCTAGATTTTGCAAATCAATTACACCGACCCGAATACTTGACTGGTAGATTAATTATTTTATCAGTTCCGAAATGAGGAACTGTAAGGTTGACCTCGGTACTTTAAAAAACTAGAAGAAATACCTATTTCTTTACTACCCACAAGTGGCTAAACACAGGGAGGACAAACAAGGACAGACTGACGGATTAAGTGCGCAACTGGTACTTATTTAATCAACCCCGAAAGGATGAAAGGCAAAGTCTACCTCAGCGGAATTTGAACTCAGAACGTAACAGTAGATGAAATATCTATTTTTTACTACCCACAAGGGGCTAAATACAGAGAGGACAACCAAGAACAGACAAGCGGATTAAGTCGATTATATCGACCCAGTGCGTAACTGGTACTTATTTAATCGACCCCGGAAGAATGAATGGCAAAGTCGACCTCAGCGGAATTTGAACTCAGAACGTAACAGCAGACGAAATACCTATTTCTTTACTACCCACAAGGGGCTAAACACAGAAGGGACAAACAAGAACAGACAAACGGATTAAGTCGATTATATCGACCCCAGTGCGTAACTGGTACTTAATTTATCGACCCCGAAAGGATGAAAGGCAGAGTCGATTATGTTATGTGATGTGAAATTTATTAAGGAGGTATTTGGTTCTGAGTCCAAGTCAAGCATTGGGTTACTTGTGAACCGTTTGTATATCTGCACCGTTTGGACAATGTTAATGAAATATTTTCCAGGCTGTGTGGTAAGAAGTTTGCTTCCCAACCACATGGTTCCAGGTTCAGTTCCACTGCGTGGCAGCTTGGGCAAGTCTCTTCTACTATAGCCTCGGGCCGACCAAAGCCTTGTGAAAGGATTTGGTAGACGGAAACTGAAAGAAGCCCATCGTATACATATGTGTGTGTGTGTGTGTGTGTGTGTTTGTCACTCCAACCATCACTTGACAACTGATGCTGGTGTGTTTAAGTCCACGTAACCTAGCGGTTCGGCAAAAGCGACCGATGGAATAAGTACCAGTGTTACAAAGAATAAGTCCTGGAGGGTTGATTTCTTCGACCAAAGGTGGTGCTCTAGCATGGCCGCAGTCAAATTTCTGAAAAAAGTAAGCGAATAAAAGAGTAAATGAATAATCTCGCACTCACGGTGGTGTTCAGGGGAACAGAATTTTTTTCTTGGGGAGTTTTCAAAGTCATTACAAAGTGACTCAAGGGCCTTGAGTTTCATCTTTAGCAGTTATCGAATACGTATACATACATATACATACATACATACATACATACATACATACATACATACATACATACATACATACATACATACATATGTATATATTTGTATTCATTATTATTATTAATATTATTATTATTATTATTATTATTATTATTATTATTATTATTATTATTATTATTATTAGTAGTAGTAGTAGTAGTAGTAGTAGTAGTAGTATTTTAAAAAAAAACAGTTTGGTTCGGGCGTCATGTATCATGAAGTTTCGTAGGCTTGTCGCAACATACCTCGACAAGCGCAGGTGACAGAATAAGTACATCTCTATATATAGAGATGTGTGTGTGTGCGTGCGTGCGTGCGTGCGTGTGTGTGTGTGTGTAAAGTATAATTACGCCGCAGCGGCTTACGAAATGTAAAAACATCGTTTAAAACCGCAAAAATCACAGAAAAACCAACGGCGCGGTGGATCGGTAGAAAGTTTTTGCACCAGTCGATTAATTAATTAGTGTTTGAAGTAAAGATATTGGTAAATAGCCACTGATAGCTATTTGGACGTGAATACATGTTCAAAGAGACAATTATAAACTTAATGTTTGCTTTTAGACAGAAATAACTCTAGTAAATAAAGCCTCCCGTTATGTCGTACATGAGGGAGTTTTGGTTGTCTTTCTGTGTATCTTTGAGGGCGCGCACGTCTCTTTGTATGCGTGAGTTTCTGTGTGCGTGTGCGCGCCTTTCTTGTGTATACATTGCCGTATGCGTATGTGTGTATGTGTATACGTGAGATGTGATGTATGTATGTGTGTGATGTTTGTGCACGTGTGTGTGTGTGTATTTGTGCATGAATATATACATGTATGCATAAATATATATAATGATGGAATGATAGAGACAGGGATAGGCATGTATAGGGACACATACTATATATACTTCTGAATATGTGTATCTGCGCGCGTGCATGTATATATATATATATATATATATATATATATATATATATATATATATATATATATAGAGAGAGAGAGAGAGAGAGAGAGAGAGAGAGAGAGAGAGGGAGAGACATAACTAGATAGATAAACGGATACACATATATGTATATATATATGTATACATATATACATATTACATATGCATACGCAAATTCATACACACATAAATGCACGGACACATACATACACACATATTTATATGTGTGTTTGTGTATATATATATATTGGTGTATAGACACACAAACATGCATACATACATATGTCATATGCACATGTAAATATACATACATGTACATATCCACATGTATGTGTGTATTTAGGTGTATGTATGCATGTATGTATGTATATATATATATGCAAACATGTCATTTCACAATGTCAACAAATTCCTTTTGAATCTTGAACAAACAATGGTTAAACTCTGTGATAAAGTATTTACTATTTCCACGTGGAACCTAATTAAATCAGAATATTTATTGCCTGTAGGTAGTTTAACCGCAGTTACGGCACGTGTTAGCAGAGCAGTTCTCACAGGATCAATAATTAAACTGATCAGGGCAGTAATAATGATAATAATAATAATAATCATAATAATAATAATAATAATAATAATAATAATAATAGTAATAATAATAATAATAATAGTAATTTATTGTTTTATTAGCTACAAGGGGTGGATTAAAATAACATTAAAAGACATGTGACATCATAAAAGAGAAAAATGGGACGATATAATGGGTTTCACGCGTGTAAACAATAAAAATAACAATTAAAATTGAACGAATTAAAGCTCTCAATAGCCGAGGCGCTTTAAGGGACTCGTGGAAAAAACCCCCAGAAAAGCCACGGGTGCTTGATCAACAGGGCAAAAGCCCTTCTCCTTTAATTCCCTTTTAATAGTTGCATGCTCAGAATTGGTCCTTTCACACTGGCCATTCTTCTAACATTCACCCACCTTTCAACAAACTTACTACAAGGCAACACTTCCCTGTTCACCCTCAACTTCCTTTTCAAGTGAAACTTAAAAAAGTTGATGAGGGCTTGGCCAGAGCGGACAGTGTCTGTCTTTAGTCCTTTCAAACGGGTCTACCATATTACCTCTTTCGCTACAGCCACTAGACAGATAAAAATTGCCTTCTCCTCCCGGCCTAAAGAAGGCAGCGAGGCAATCTTCACAATGGATTCAGCTGATAGCTGGATCCGTCCAACGCGTGACAGCAGGTGTTCGACATAAACCAACAGGTCAGCAATGTTTGGGTTTCAAGTTCTGGGACACGGCTCGCAATTTTGGGGTAAGGGATGAAGTCGAATACATCGACCCCAGTGTTCCTCTTGTGACTGAAGTGAGGTGGAGATCTTTACTAGAGTGTTATCCATCATATGACTGATTATTTTGTGAGAATAAATACTCTTGTCGCCATAAGTATTAGCGGGAAATATGGCGTACATGCAATAATTATAATTTAACTTTTATCAAGTATATTGGCGTGCACTCAAAATGATGAATGTTATTGATTACAAATTCTCTGAAACTTTTTAATTTTTACTCGATATAGGACATTGATAGAAATAACAGCATCGAGCATTTAGACAGATTTTGTTTCGTTTCTCTAAGAGAAAATACCATACCAGAAGGCTGTGAAATCTTCAAAGAATTTTAGTATTTGGTGAAAAACAAATTTCAAGTCTCAACACCTGATACTCATCATTGACTTCATACTATTCATAAGATAGGCAAAAGGTCTGAAATTTTAGGCGAGTAGTCGTAGTATTGTTAGTTATATCAATCTTACTATTTGGTTTTATGCTTTATTTATCACACGCAGAAGGATGGATGATATTTGAAATAAAAAACGTAAAAGACCGAATCCAAATAAAACAAATGATTCTTTATGACATTCTAACGATTCTGCCAATCCACTGCCTTCATCTATTACAAGGAAACTCACTCTTAGAACTCATCTTCCACTTAAAACTAACATCTTTAACTGTTACATGAATTTCTTACGTAGGTCCGTGACCAGAAGTTTGGGGAGAGAGGACGTTCGATTATATCAACTCCAATGCTTGATTGGTGCTTTATTTTATTAATCCTGGAAGGATTAAAGGCAAAGTTGATCTCGTTGGGGTTTGGAACACAGAAAGAAAAAAGACGAAGATATAGAATGACCGAAGAGACAACTGGTATAGAAGGACTATGAATCAATGTAAATGTATGATTACAAAATGTCAATAGGAATTCATTGATTAGTTACTGCGATGATTTGTCTTCTTCAACTGTAACAAAACACAATCACTACGCATGCCAAGAGAACATCATCGCATCTAATACTCCACTTCAAACATACAACACGATCCCTTCAAGTATGCTAGGACTCACAATTACTGCGGGTCTTTCTTGACAGACCGATCAGCAAAACCTACATCTCAAAGACTGATATTCTTCATAGCCTGAAAATACTTCCTTTCTCCACCACCCTCATAACTACTACTACTCTCACTATAAATCACTGGTGAGAACCGCAACGGGCAACTGTTTCTGTATCAGAGTGAGCACTGCTGCTAAACAAATGAAAAATCCATCCTAGACCACCTCTGAAGAAAGGCCATACGGCCGATAGGCTTGAAATCACTCACAAACACTCACCACACTACTGTGGTTTACCAATATACTGTCTCCCCTCTTTGTTTTTTTCTACCGTATTATAGTCGTTTCTCCTCAAATTAGGCACTCCCGAGTCACTCATTTCTTCTCCACTTGTCACCCATATTGTAACCATTCCCAAAACCAGGCACCGCACTCACAACTATGACCAGTCTTTTCTTACCTAGAACGATCTCCCACTGGAAATTCATTCTCTACACTTGTCTGCTCTGCTTGGAGAAAGCAACGAGAAATCATACCAGTATTTATTCCAAGTCCGTAGTTCCAGTAGTCTTCCAATGTTTCAAAGCAAACGTTAACAGCCCAAGTCTCATGAGTCTTGTGGAGCTCATGAGCACAGACTGCTCCGCGGATCTGGCTAACGAATAAATAAAGACTGGTATAAGTGCGCTAGTTAGAATATAAATATCATGGTGGCACATAAAACACGAAGATTTAAATAATAATAACACTTTGCAGAACTCATGGAAATTCCGTTTTATTAATGATTCTGGTTATATTGTGATACATAAATTTATTGATCTTCATCACAATTCTTCATTGTGCTAAATATTTCGATTTTCTATTTGATTTTCTTCCATTGTTAAGGCTGTTTGAAGCATAGAAGTCGAACTTATGTCTTGACAAGCAAAATATTGTTGTCGTTACTAATTGACATATCAAGGCTACACCATAGCTATTCACAGTTTATCTTTACAATGTCTACACAGAGTTTTCGGTTTTTGTTGTATTTAGGACATAAATAGAAATGGAAACTGCTCCTTTCTAATCGTCCGATAGATGCACCTTACTCTTTCCCTCTCTCTCTTTGCATGACGTCCGAAACGAATTTTCTGTCGTCTGCTCGATGCTTCTTTCTCACTCTCTCTTGTTCGCTTGACGCCCCTTCACATACTTTCTGTTATCATAGAAATTATTATTTCTCTCCGTTTTGTTTCCCTCATACACAAACACGCATAAAAACAACCAGTGTCGATACTCGCATTATATAAGGCTTTCATGAAATCTTGCACAATAACAATGAAAGTATTGTAGAAAGAAATATTGCATATCTCTTTCAAAATGAATTATTAAGTGTAGGTGTTAAAGAAATGAAAATTACATTAAGAGCAGAGCATTATAGATAATTCAGTTCAATACGGAGGGTATAAGTAAATAATAGAAACAAAATAGTATTAGTGCATTAGAAATACCAGTAGTTAACTATAGATTCAGTGAATCTGTAGATATTTTAGAAGTAAATTAGTGAACTATGATTAATGTTTTTATATTAAATGTAGCAGCATAAGACAGTTTGAATGAAACATCTCAAAGAACATTTAGATGACATGATACACAGACGATACGGAGAAATTTTAATAGCAACATTTAGATATTACACAAGCTAAAAGTAGTTACAACATGGAAGCGGCGACGAGAAAATGTCTTCCTCATTTCACAAAACAACCATTTTTATATTTGATATCCGTTTGCTTATTATTTATTCTCGTCATTTAATTTTATATTCTGTATTTATCACATACATACACACATGCATACATACATACATACATACATACATACATACATACATACATACATACATACATACATACATACATACATGCGTGCATACGTATGTGTGTGTATGTATGCAAGTATATATATATATTATATATATATATATATAGATAGATAGATAGATATATGTATGTATATATGTTTGAATGCAAGTATGATTGTACGTTTATTTATTCCCAATAAATTTGATACTAATCACTGTTAATTGTTTCCAAAATGACAGAAAACTGTAATTAATAGAATTGCTATTAGGACCAGCTTATAGTTTCCGGAAGATGTTCCTATACAACAAAATTAATACATACTCAGATTAGAGAAGTGGGAGTGGATATCGGCAAATTACGTGTTAACAAACCTGCAATAGAAGGAGAGAATAGAGAACAATAATACACATTCTAGAAGATAGCGTTGAATGGGACTCGTAGTTGGGAGCCAGAGGCAGGGAAAAGGGTATTATATGTGGTCACTAGATCTGCTAAAAATAGCAGGGACAAGTGCCTCTTAAAACGTTAAGGATACTTATAGTCATGACAGTTTTGTACTGGTTACCTTGTATCCTTTCTCTTTTACTTGCTTCAGCTATTAGACTGCGTACATAACCAAGGTACCATGCCGTGGGACTGAAGCCAGAACCATGTGGCTTGGAAGTACCACATAGTTTTACCACTCAACCACGCCTGCGCCTGTGCTTTATAAAATTAACAAAGATGATCACGGCTGAAACACTTTGCATTATAGGTCTGCTTAATCAAGGCTTACGTGGTTCTAAATAAGGAGCAGATGGATTGCATTTGATTAGAGCTTTGTTATCCGGGAACTACAACAACAAAACAACAGCAAGAACAATAACAACAACAACATGAGTTAACTAGAAAGCATTTAGGTAGTCACATGACCTATTAAAAACAGTAGCCAAAATTCATCCGAGGCACACTCTATCTTAGATCAAGAAAGACATATTAGAGAATATAATTCAAGATAAATCGTGGTTGAAGAAAAATACAAGGATGATTACGAGTGGAATATCTTTGATTATAGGCCTGCTGGAATGGGGTTAACCCAGGGCTAAACAACAATTACAGTAGTAAATTTCTGACGGTTAAAGTAAATGTCTGGTAACACATTTGTTTCCCAACTATATGGTTCCGAGTTCAGTCTCTATATATGTGCAACGAGACATAGGATGAAATCTGGAGTGGATTTCTGTTGCCTTCTCCTGAAAGAGCGGATTTGCGCTCAGAATATAGAGAGCTGGAAGATCTACCGTACGGCACTTCTGCCGACGGGACAACAATTCTGGCACTCTCCCACCCACTAAAGCAACGTGTAGTGAAGTGTTTCGCGCTGGTAGGCGATCTGGGAATAGAATCTGCGATCAAGCAATCGTGATGTTACAACCTAACCACTAGGCGGCGCACCTTCACACACACACACACACCACACACACACACACACGAATGAATGAACAAGCGAAAGAAGGTGCTACTCAACACATTCAGTAACAGTTTGATCTAGTTTCACGTAACCTAAAATGTCGTAGGTTTGTAGAAGGAACCTATCTCGTCAGGTATTCAAACAGACACATCTCCGGACGAGACAAGTTCATTCAACGAAACTGTAAGTTTTATGGAGCTGGATCAAGCGGTTAATATATTCTATCTACCTCTCTCTCTCTCTCTCTCTCTCTCTCTCTCTCTCTCTATCTATCTATCTATCTATCTATCTATCTATCTATCTATCTATCTATCTATCTCTACGGAACAATTATACCCTGTTGTTTTATGTTGTAAATTGCTGTAAAGGATAGTTTTTTGTAGTAAAGAATAGTTGTAGACTTATGATTTTGAACGCAGCTCCTTCGGGGTCAACACAGCATGTAAGTCAAGAGCTTCATTTAATGAACACCAAACTTGTGGCCCCGTTTTCCATAAACGTAATCAAAATATTCTCACTGTAAATTGGTGAGGCATTGCAAAGGTTGAAGGACAGGGTTGTTCGAGCGTCGGATAGGATGTGTAACACCATTTAATTATGGCTCTTTTCTGTCTGCGTTCAAATCAAACAGAAGCCAATTTTATTTTTCAACCTTCCGCAGTTGCTAGAATACAATACCAGTCAAAACTTGGGTTCACTATTTCTATAAAACACCCGAAAGCTGAATGCAATTCTTCTGGAGAGGACTTAATTGTTTCAGTATAGGGCAAAATACATAGCAATATGTAGTTATGTTAAGGGTAGTGAGCTGGCAGAATCGGTAGCACACCGGGCGAAATGCTTAGCGGTATTTCGTCTGCCGCTACGTTCTGAGTTCATATTCCGTCGAGGTCGACTTTGCCTTTCATCTTATGGGGTCGATTAAATAAGTACCAGTTACGCACTGGGGTCGATATAATCGACTTAATCCGTTTGTCTGTCCTTGTTTGCCCTCTCTGTGTTTAGCCCCTTGTGGGTAGTAAAGAAATAGGTATTTCGTCTGTGTTACATTCTGAGTTCAAATTTCGCCGAGGTCGACTTTGCCTTTCATATTTTCGGTGTCAATAAATTAAGTACCAGTTGTACTCAATTCGATCTTATCGACTTAAGCTATTTGTCTGTACTTGTTTGTCCCTTCTATGTTTAGACCCCTGTATGCAATAAAGAAATAAGTTTGTAGTTATGTTGCTTTATATGTTGGCTTCGTCATCCTCAGGGATGGAAAAGGGAAGAGGTAAAATGTACGTGAATTACATTAGAGTCCTTTAAGATTTGTGTGCCCAGAAAGGAGCTTCTATGAAGTCAGTTATTCAGCTAAAATAAACAGCGAAATGTCATTTGAGATCACATCTCAACGTTTTCAAACGGGCAGGATATATGTAGATACATGTAGACTAAAATGTGGAAAGGCCACGACAGGAAAGGCTCCGATAATACATGTTTTTGATCAGGGTTGACTTCACTAACGAGCGATACAAAACAACAACAACAACAATAACAACAAGAATTACAATAATAATAATCTTTTCTGCTCTAGGCAAAAGGCCCAAGATTTTGGGGAGGGAGGGCCAGTTGATTAGATCGGTCACAGTACGCAACTGGTACTTAATTTATCGACCCCGAAAGGATGAAAGGC
>NC_043013.1:18785276-18797776 GCF_006345805.1 Octopus sinensis
CTCATCTACCCATTTTCACCTTTCCTCTTTCGTTTTTTCTGTTATTGCATTAATGCATTACTCACTCTTCTCCTTGTCGTTCTTGCAGAATCTTTCAACAGGAATTGTCTATGGTTTCTGTTCTATCTGTTTCATTATTATTATTATTTTTTTTTTTTTGCTTTTCTTTTATGGTTTCCTAGCTGGAGATAGTTTGACATCAATAAGATGTGGACACAACATTAACTTACAGCGCATAACTAACAAATGATAGCTCCAACATTAATGTTGTTTGTGCTGTGTATTTGATTAGAAAACGAATATCGATCTTCGGCGTATTTCAATGTCTGCGTGTTTTTGTTTACATAATAGATAAAGAGGATCTGAGCAAACAACTATACATATACACATACATACATACATACATACATACATACGTGCATATCTACATACATACACACATACATGCTTGCATGCATGCACGCATACATACATATACACACACATACTTGTATATACATACGTATGTAAATATTTGCTTATCTAGATACATGATAATATGCTGTATGTATATTCATGTACCAGCAGAGGAACCCGGTGTTGCCCGGGAATGAAATTGTTCCGTATATAACAAGAAAAAGCAAAATACGTTGTATGGGAATCTGTTATTCTAAATTCAATTTATTATTCAATTGGGGCACATGAAATTCTGAATTCATAATACAGTAATAATAATGATAATAATAATAATAATAATAATAATAATAATAATAATAATAATAATAATAATAATAATAATAAATACGCTGATGCAGTACCAGGCTGTGGCTCTCATGGCTTCTGATCTTAACTGATTGGATGTGCTATCATGTACATTGTTTTGTCTTGATATAAAAGATGGGCTACAGCAAATATTCTGCTCAATACCACAGGTTTGCTTGTCAGTTATTTGACCTTAACCAGTTGAGCATGTCCCTTAGTGGCTGACGATATGTGCATCTCTGATCACGAGCAGAAGTAGTGGAGGGCATCATAACCATGTGTTGAGAGGAATTCTTTGGAGTTTGGATAAATCACCTTTGGAAATATGAGCAACTCGACGTGAAGAAAATTCTAACTACGCCCCACCTGCAAGGTCATGTGCTATTTATCATGGTATAAGATCTCCATGTCGCACACATATGGTTGTGATGCATGCGCCTGGTGTACCCTTATCAGACGGGTAGTCATAATGGGTGTATTGGGAATTGTGTTCATTTGAACTCAAATGGCATGTCTGATTGGAATTCTTGGAATGAAAGCCTCTTCCCCAGAGGTATCTCCAGAGATATCACATTAGGTGATAATGTATTTACAAGCAACCTTGTCCCATTGCATAATTTGGGAGGATCTAAATTTCATAGAAGCTTTATTAGGGTTCCAACCTTCAGAAAGAAGTTTATGTGAAGGAATCCCTGGTGACTCAAGAGAATTAAGGAATTCTGTTATGTAATGGACAGTTTGATTTTCATCAAGGACTGAATCAACTGATCTGTACTCCTTTATGACTGTTGGAATATTATTCATTAATTCATGGTTAATCCTTGCCACTGTCTCATTCTTGAGGACAAGAATTGCTCTTTTTCACAACCATTAATGTGAATTATAATTGTTAAGTCTGGAAACACCGTTCCTCAATTCAGCTGGAGAATTCACCATGATAGCAATATGAGCCAAATTGATAACACCATTCCCATCAAGTGGTACTTTCCCATTTCCTAATTGGAGGAGCCAGGTTGAAAACTGTTCTGCACATTGGTCCCCATGTAATAAAGCTAGCATGTTAATATTGAAGTTGAATTTCTGTACTTTATTCCATAGATGTGAAGACTGAATGTATGCTTTTATTTCATCAGATCTTGTTGGTCTCGGAATGACTACTAGTGTCTATCTGAAAGTCTCCTGATAAAACTAATGTGTCTCCTCGCATTGATTTATTGTATCTTATATCCTGTAAGTTCTTACTAAGTGCTTCCATTGCACCTTTATGTGATATGGTGCATTCATCCCGAATGATAAGGTGGCATTGGCGCAACACTTCTGCTGAACCCGAACCTTTGCTTATGTTACAAATTGGTCAGTCATTTGTGACCAGGTTTAGCGGTAATTTAAGAGCAGAATGAGCTGCTCCTCCTCCTCCTGGGACAAGGGTGGAAGCAATGCAACAAGATGCTACAGCAACTGCAATTCATTTTATCTTGCTTTACCTTGGAGAAAAGCAATGTTATTACAAATGCTTTACTTGTGCCACCAGGAGCATCAAGAAAGGAAATTCCTCCGCTTTTTTTCTCTGGCTGACGAAATAACTTTATCACATGCACAGCGCGTTGTTCTAGAAGTTTAGGTTCGAGCTCATTCACAAATGCAGCTAACTCTGTGATGTCACAGTTTGCCTCTCTTGCTATGTCTCTTGAAGTTAAATCACTAATTTGACGGTTTGTTTTTGGCAGTCCAGAGCCAGACTCTAGCATATTTTTGCCTCCCATGGCCAAATTTTGATCCTGTATTTCAATTAGTGCTTGGTTAAAAATTGCTTCAGAGAACTGAATATTGATATCTGGGTTTGCCTGTTGAACTGCATACTTTAAGTCCTCAGCCATGTCCTCACGAAGTTCCTTCCAAAGCTGTAGGAGACTGCCAACTTAACACATGATCAGTAAAATTGTAGAAAGGTTACGAAGTCTCCTTGGAGAATCTGATAGTGATGCTTTAGTTAATGCAAGGTCCCAATGCTCCTCATTTTCTAAAAAACTTAGCTATCATGGTTCCCTATAAACTTCACACACATAACCATTTATCCTCCTCAAATATTGGAATGATTTGGGACCACGTGCTCCATGCAAAAGGGGCCGTAGTAGTAGCATTCTGCTTGGCTTGGGGGGGGGACACTGTAAACTCTTGCAAGAGTATCAGCCCCACGTTTCCTCTTGTGCTATCTATCGTTTCTCCAAGTAATTCTGGATAAAGGAGTTTTCTTGCATCTTCATCTACTTGACACAATTTAAAAAGACCGTAAGGGAATTTTCTTTGGAGAAAGTGCTCGTTGAAAGACTGTTTGTTTTGTAAAGATAACCATTGTGGTATTCTCTAGATAGAGACTCAGATGAATGAGTGCTGGGCGCCTCTCATGAATGGGAAAATTGAAGATGTGCCAAAACGCCTCATTGCTACTGATGTATCTTCCTCTCTCATTCTGTGCCACTTCATCACTTTTATTTATCTGTAGACTGCCTTTCCACATAAGTGTGTATGTTGCAGCATCTAAACCTTTGTTTATATATTTGCAAACATATTTAATAAACTTAGCAGAGTTGTAGGATTCAACTTTGATATGGGCCTTGAAAGTTTTTGTAAGAAACACAGAAAGATAACAAGTTTCTATTGAAGTTGAAAGAGAGAGGGATAGCAGGAGAGATAGATAGATAGATAGATAGATAGATAGATAGATAGAGAGAGAGAGAGAGGGAGAGAGAAAGAGAGAGAGAAAGAGACGTTGATGTTTCATACTGTATGTAGCTTCTATATATGAAGGTGAAAGAAACCCGGCACAAAGAGGGGGGAAAGCGGAAGAGAAAGAGACGCTGACGTTTGACACTGTATGTATAAGTGTGTGTGTGTGTGTGTGTGTGTGTGTGTGTGAGTGAGTGTGTGCGTGCATGTTTGTGTGCGTGTGTGTTGTGTTCCACAATCGCCATTTATTTCAACCCACCGATTTTCAATGATGTATTCTTGTCCATTTCTCACCAAGCCCAGGTTTTCTTCTCCGGTAAAAAGGGGTAGCCACCTTATCCAGTGTGTGTTTCTTGTACAGAGGGACGCGGGTAGTTCTTGGTACACTTATTCTGCCTAATGCATGTGGAAGATGGATTAATTGAACCACAGGGCCCATGAATCATATGGGACTTGACAATTTCTCGGAAACTTTTTTAAAATTAAAATGGGGGTTAAATGAAAAGAATAAGTGAAAATTGCATGAATATCTTCACAAGAGTGATTGAGATAAATGGCGATTTTAGAATAGCACACGCACGCAAACACGCACACACACACACACTCACTTTCACACACACACATGCACACACACACACTCGTGTGTATATATATATAGGTATTTGTGTATGAGAACGTATACATGCATATGTGTACATACACGCACGCATACATATGTGTGTGTGTGTATGTATATATACAAATATATATATATATATGTATATATATATATATATATATATATATTATATATATATATATATTATATATATATATATATATATATGTATATATATATATGTGTGTGTGGTGTCTGTGTGTATGTATATCTATGTACATATGACTTATATGAGAATATACATATGCGTATGCGTAGAAAATGTATCTTTATATAGACATATCTATACGTACATGCAGACGCGAAACATCGTCATAATTACAGAATCTTTTAAAGTTTGCTTACAAAACCGATATCTCGCATAAAAATGTCAGCTAATTAACGACTGGACATTACGAAATTATTTAATGGACTATGGACGGTACAAATGACAATCATATACATGAATACATACATTACACACATGCATGCATGCATACATACATACGTATGTAGGAGCGTGTGTTTGTTTTCTGTTTTTGTGTTTGTTTTTTTTTGTGTGTGTGTGGTCGCTTGATTTTCAAATTCCTCTCAGCACTGTCTTGCCGCACAGTTGTTTTTTTAACACTGGCTATATGTTTCTGGAACCCGATTTGGCTCTGTGGGGCTTTTCGATGTCCACAGTCTTCTAGAAAATTCCTTGTTACAATGGCTTCAAACACATCACTAATTTGAGTGATGGGAAGTCAAATAGTTCTATAGGTGAATGATAACGGAAGTTACTAGTTCCATCCCTGAATAGAAAGTGAATCAGATTTGAGTTGGAAGGCCTTGAGACGTTCATTTCTATTTTTGAATTTTAGATACATACATACATACATACATACATACATACATACATACGTACATACATACACACACACACACATACATACATACATACATACATACGTACGTACGTACATACATACATACATACATACATACATACATACATACATACATGCCCACAGACAGAATTTCCCACAAATGTAGTATATATACTACATATGTGGGAAATTCTCTGTGTGTGTGTGTTTGTGGAGTAGTGAGCTAACTCCTACATCGTTTTATCGATTTTGATGAAACCAGACACATGAGTAGAACACATATCTGGAAACCTCATGGCATACTCATATTGTTGAAAAATCGATAATAGGGTCCCTGAAAGGGATCCTATATATATCTAATATATTTCATATTGGTAACCAAAGAAAATAACCCATTCATTTTCCTAAATTATTTGGTAAAAATGAAATTAAGTATGCTTATTTCTTAGTATTTGAACTGTTAGAGTCATTTTCGAAATTTATCCAGTACAACCCTTAAACAAGTAAATAGTATTTTCCTAAACTATATATCCACTTATTTCGGTTGGTGACTTATTCACGAATATACTAACACTAGCCCCACTGAGGGTAATATTCTCTGGGAACGCAGAAAAACACTTTTCAGAGTTATTTACTTTGAATTGGTATTATCTCATCTGATTAGCCTGTTATTACGTAACATGATACACGATTTTAGTATACATAACTTTTTAGTATTTCCTCCAAAGTTCTATATACTCTGGAAACGCATTAAAGCCTTTTCGGGGTTGCTTTCTGAATACTTACGATCGGGTAACTAATTTAATGTTATTACATAACTGACTTCACAATTTGGGTATTCATAACTTATTGGGAGTTCCTAGAAACAAGATCCTATGTAAGACAGTTCGGTAAATACAAAATGGTGACAATTTATCCATCGCACCTCGTATATATAATATATTATATATATATATATATATATATATATATATATATTATATATATATATATATATATATATATATATTATATATATATATTTATTTATTTATTTATAGATAGATAGATAGATAGATAGATAGATAGATAGATAGATAGATAGATATTGATATACGAGGTGCGATGGGTAAATTGTCGCCATTTTGTATTTTTAATTTCTTGCATTCTTTGATTTTGTCGACTACACATTATAGTAAGGTTAGTTGGGCAGAGTCTGTGAGAAATACACCACCATGAAGCAATTAACTCTGCAAGCAATTTGGAAACGACACGCTGTACCGCTTGGCATTCGTGCTGGAAGATCCAATACAAACATTTCAGAGTGTTTGTGTCAATCTGAGTACCTGTACCGAGAGTGATAAAAATCAAATATCTAGAGAACATCATGTGATGGCGACTTTATGCCTCCATTCCTCTTCCCACACGGGCTCACACTCAACACGGAGACCTACAAGGAGGTAATGCTGCCCTGGGTGAAGAGGGTGGCTGCTGGAAGAGCCTATGTCTGGCAACAAGATCCTGCACCATGCCACAGAAGCAGGAGAAGCCGGTTATGGCTGTTAGACAATTTCTTCGACCACATCACACCTAACATCTGGCCAAGAAACTTCCCAGACTGCAACCCCCTTGATTATTATGTGTGGGGCGCAGTTGAGTGAGAGACCAAGAAAAAACCTTGTAACACCAAAGTTGAACTGAAGGCAAGGATTATGGTTGCATTTACCAACTTAAACAAGGAGACCGTCCTAAAGCGTTGCAAGGAATTCCGAAGTCGTCTGGAGGGTGTGGTTCAAGACAACGGCGATTTTGTTGAATAAATTTACTCTTTAGTATTTCGAAATATTTTCATGGAATTTTGGTGAATATATCTGTTAAAATGAGATGTGTTATTTTCATTTTTGCGTAATTTAGACGTCAGTTTACTCACCGCACCTCATATATATATATATATATATATATATATATATATATATATATAACGTAAACATGACACGATGTAGGTAAAGACATTTGAGAATTTGAAAAGTTAACACGAAACCGGTAATTTCTTCAAAAACTATGTTAGTATATGAAAAGATTTTATAACATTCTTCTAACATAACGACTTAAATACATTCTTTAACCTTATAAAACAAGCCTTCTGTAGTTTTTTCACTCTTTTCTATTTGATATATATATATATATATATATATATATATATATATATATATATATATATATATATATATATATATGGAAGGCGGTTGTCCACCATAGCCACAATCAAATTACTGAAACAAGTAAAAGTAAAAGAATATAGATAAAATTTTAAAAAGTGATGACACAGGACAAACAATGGTTATGTTATGAACCTCATTAGCTTGCCTCTGTTTCTACTACAAAAAAGCAGTGAACTCTTAGCTGAGTGCCTGAAGGCTCCGACGAAGCTACACGATGTTATTCAGACAATCAACTAAGAATCCACAGCATTTTATGACAATAACAGCTGTAGACTAATAAGGTTCATAGCATAAACATTGTTTTTTCTTGTGTTGTGATTTTGTTTTTCGTATTATTTTCCATACTCATGTAACACTTTGTTCTGAAACATAAGACCAGGTTTTTCGTTTTGCAAAGTCTAAGAGAAATATTACGTGTGTGCTTCTGCGTGTGTGATTGTATGTGTGTGCTTACACATGTGTTTGCCTGTGTGTGCGTGTTTGTTCGTGTGTTTGTGTTTGTGTGTGTGGTTGTGTATTGGTATGTATGTGTGTGTGTGTGTGTGTGTGTGTGTGTGTGTGTGTGTGTGTGTGTTTTGTGCGCGTTTGCGTGTTCGTGTGTGTATTTGATGTTCTGGATTGAAATCTCGTGTCTGTTTACACTTGGGCTGTGGTACAAAATAGAATTGCTTCATTGGGATTCGGAAAAGCAGTAGCTCTGGAAATTTTAAAGTCAGTATGTATTTTAGCTTATCTCTGTCAGTGCCAGGCGAGCAGCTGGCATCATGAGAATGGAAGGACGCTTCCATTTCCTGCGTTGATATCATCTACATACACACACGCGAGCGCGCACATGCATACAAACATATACATGTGTATAGATCGATATACATATATATGTATATATGTGTCTGAATATATATACACATTTATATGTGTACATATATATATAATTATATATACATATATATATATTATATATATATTATATATATACATATACATACTACACACACACACACACACACACACACATATATATATATATAATATATATATATATATATATATATATATATATATATTGTACATATACGTATTTACATATGAAAGGAAAAGGATTGATGTGAGAGAAATAACTTCGTGTGGCTAATGGCATGTATTTCAGGAATAAAGCCGAATAAGAGAATATTAAATAATTTACAAGACAAATTCTTGATTTATTGAAATTATTTCCGTTTCCAGAGAGATCGGAAGATTTGTGTTGCTGCTGCTTCTGCTATTGTTTAAGCTACACTCACACGTACATTTTGTAGCGTATCCAAAAGAAAAAGGAAAAAAACGGCCACCCGACTTATCGAAATGGAACATCTCCCCCAATACTTTGTAATCTCTTCACACCACTTCAGATGTGCTGTCCTATATTCCTGTCCTTTCTCTAACTACTCTACTGACTTCTAGTCCCTGAACTTGTTGGATTGTCGTGCCAGATGTACCCTACAGTAATATTCTACTCATCTGTCTTTCCTACTGCTAGCATCCCTATTGTACCCCACACTGATCACTAAACCGAATCTTTTCCTCTCAGATCATCAGATCTTTGGAAATACTCTACATATTACGCATTATTTTTCTAATGTCGTAGATAAAACATTATCTTTATTGGTGGAACTTGTCTAGGATAACATTCGACAGTTATGAGTATACACCAACCCATATTCTAAACCAAACTATTCACAAAACCTTTAGAGTATTTTGTTTGAACCTTTATAATTTAACGTCACTCCCCATTTCACCAGAATTAACTTTATCTTTCATCTCCCCACGTTCGATAAAATGGGGTCATTTGATTTGACCGCACGCTCCTCCCAAAAGATGTGGTTCTCTGCCAACTTAATAAACAAATACGAGAAAGCTGTCCCCGCTCTTCTGATTCTTGAGTCCTGAGTAACTTCAGACAAATCAGTCGAGTGGTCATTCTTTAAATACTATACGGCATACTTCTAAGCACAGCAGCAGTAGACGCTCACACATATGTATGAGGTACTAGGCTCTGGGCATTCTCTGACTTTTGTTGAGGGTTCGTACTAGATAGGCGCTGGAACGTTTTCTAACTCTGAAGAGAAAATACAATCCTCAAGAGGCAGCCTATAATTTTTAAGCGGCAGTATCATAATCCCTCTTATGATCCCCACAAACTGACGCAACGTTCTCCTGTATCATATTTCCGTTCTACTACAATGCCATTTTCATATATATATGCATTATCATATTATTTATTCCTTTCTGCAACCATTGCATTTGGTTATCATACTCTTACCAACGCTGTTTCCTTTCTTTCTGTACGTTACTTTATAATCTCATAGATTTTTCGCTGCAATATATTCACAGTGTTATATATCCAAATGTTCACCCCCACGCAATATCACCACTGTAAGAAAATAATATATTCTTAACATATTCCCATAACACCAAGACTGATGCCTTCCCCGTTTACAAAACTACTATGTTACATGATATCAAACTTTCCTCCGTTTTTCATCAGCCGTTATATTGTGGTGGTATCATTCGGCAGACGATATCTTTTGTTGCGTTTATCACAGGATCTCTCTCGTTCCGCTGCACAATAATAATAATGATGATGATAATAATAATAATAATAATAATAATAATAATGATAATAATAATAATAATAATAATAATAATAATAATAATAATAATAATAATAATAATATATTCTGATGTTATAATTCCATATATCCTGAATTATACGTATCGAGATAAAATTAAAACCAGAGATAAAAATAATAGAAAACTGATGAAATTTATTCATAAGAATCGAAAGAATCGAAGATAAATCTCGGGTGGTAGAGAAAGGAATGAAAATAAATAAATAAAATAAACATTAATGAATAAATATTTATAAACAAAACAAAAAGAAAACGTGAAAAATGGCGTTAAATTATTCTTTCTTTTCCCCTTCAATTCTGTCAAATATATTTTAATCTCTTTCATAGAATTGGTATTTGCATTGCAAACTATATTGACACAGAACTTACTTTATTCGAATAAAACAACTACAACAACGGTATTACAAACAAAATGAAAATAATCCTTATATATTTTTTTGCTATATATTTCACTCCATTTTTTTTCTAGTAGGAATTTGCATGTTTCATTGTGATGCCAATAGTATAGAGACTTCGTCCATAGAATTGTAACTGTTTGTCTTGCACTTCGCTTCTGTTGCAAACCCCCGTTATTTTGAAGAGCTTGCGTTGATATAACACAAGCGTGGTATTTTTTCTCTCAACTTTTATTTCATTTTTATCGATGATGGACAAAATATGTTTTAGATAAATATTGATTAGGAAATGGCTATTTCCTGTAATTCCAAGTTACTATACTTTAAAATAAAGAAACACTTAATGAACATAGCTAAAATGTCTTGGAGTCTTTGGAGTGTTTAGCCGTTTTACCAATCTGCGAAACCTAGTAGCGAAAGGAAAAGTCACGCAGAGTTTGCTGAAGAAGCGAAGCGAATTCAATATTAAATATTTTAGATTAGAAAAATCTAGATTGAATATGAAGTCAATATGAATATAAACGAGGTTGCTGATACATTAAACTATTTATCTACATTCGCTATTAAGTGTGTTTATGTACATATATATGGTTGTTTAAGTGCTACTCTTCTCAGATACACATGTAAACAGATACACACTCTCCTGAAAACACCTCAGTAATAGCTTCACATTTACCATGATTGAATACAAACTTAAACGCTTTATCAGGAAGAAGAAATAAAATAAAACACTTATAACAAGATGGCGGCTGGGAAGAGAGAAAAAAAATGTAAATGTATTTATCGTCTGCTTTCGTTTGGAAGGATTCAATTTTTGAAGTGAACAAAACTAGCAGCAACTACAACAATTACAACAACAGCATCACCAGCAGCACCTACAGCAACAGCAGCAATGAAGATCTGTTAAAACTGATGATTAAGTTAATGCAGCTATTAGGTGTAACAAAACTGAAGTTAACAATTTCAAGTACTACTTTTTTTAACGCCTCATCCTACTTGAATCAAACTGTCCCCATACTGAGAGACGTAATTATAACAATGCTAAAAGATATTGATTTCAAATTTTAGCACAAGGCCAGCAGTTCCGAGGTAGGAAGTAAGTCGATTACATTGACCCTAACGTTCAACGAGTACATCTCGAAAGGATGAAAGGCAAAGTCGATCTCGGTAGAAAGACGGACGAAATTCCTATTTCTTTACTACCCACAAGGGGCTAAACGCAGAGAGGACAAACAAGGACAGACAAACGGATTAAGCCGATTACATCGACCCCAGTGCGTAACTGGTACTTAATTTATCGACCCCGAAAGGATGAAAGGCAAAGTCGACCTCGGCGGAATTTGAACTCAGAATGTAACGGCAGACGAAATTCCGCTAAGCATTTTGCCCGGCGTGCTAAAGATTCTGCCAGCTGGGTGCCTTATTATAAGATATTAATGTTTTTTCATTGTTATTTAACCCCAAGTAATACCTACATGATCAGGCTTGCCATCAAGAGTGATCTATTTGTGACCATCTCTTTTTATATTTTCTAAAGTACTGTAAATTTCATGATCTCTGTACCTAATGCATTCCCTCGTTTTAAGACGACGACGAGTATGATTTACAAATGTCCCATAGCTTCTATTTCTAGAAAACTGAGCAGAGAATAGAAGCTCTTTAAGCTTGCTGTTGTTCTTCCTTAGACCCCAGTTGGAATTGATCAAAAATATCCCACCACCATCACCACAAAAGAAAAATTTTGTTTTTTTTCTGTTTATTTATTTATTTCGTATCTAGTCTGATAACTGGGAACGTGAAATTCGAACAACTAAATGCGAGGTGCCAGCTGCCATAACCACAAACAACGATTGAGTATTGTCTGGAACTTCTCACTTGTGTCTATGTACAATATACACACTATTCACACACACACACATCCGCACGCACGCACGCACGTTCGCACACATACAATCACGAGCCCCACCATATATTTTCAGTAAAGGCGGCGAGCTGGCAGAAACGTTAGCACGCCGGGCGAAATGCTTAGCCGTATTTCGTCTGCCATTACGTAGTGAGTTCAAATTCCGCCGAGGTCGACTTTGCCTTTCATCCTTTCATGGTCGATAAGTTAAGTACCAGTTACGAACTGGGGTCGATATAATCGACTTTATCCCTTTGTCTGTCCTTGTTTGTGCCCTCTATGTTTAGCCCCTTGTGGGCAATAAAGAAATATATATTTTCAGTATGAGTGTGTATAAAGAAACGGACTATTTGTCTGA
>NC_043013.1:18807776-18832776 GCF_006345805.1 Octopus sinensis
ACACGTAAAATTTTTAGAATTATAAAAACAAAGAATAATCTTCCTTTCTACTAAAGATACAGGGCCTGAAATTTTGGTGGAGAGGACTCGTCGATTTCCTCAACATCAGTGTTTCACTGGTACTTAATTTATCGACATCAAAAGGATGAAAGACAATATCGGCCGGGGTGGAATTTGAACTCAGAACGTAAAGACGGATGAAATGCCACTAGCTATTTCGCCTGATGCGCTAACAATTCTTCTGTCAGCTCACCGTCTTATTATTATCATCCTTGTTGCTTCTTGTCTTCCTGTCCAACCTCTCTCACACGATCTGCTGCGCTTTTTTAAGTACCCACGACGCTAAGATGTCTATTTAACGCCCCCAAAATGTGTAAGTTCGTTTCTGCTATTTCAAAACGCCTGAAATTTGGGGAAGGTGCTGGTTGATGCGACTCTGACTGAATTTGAACTCAGATTGTAAAGACGGACGAAATACCTTTAAGCATATGAATTTACTCGAATATATCAAAGAGTATTTGTTTATAACGTAGAACAATTATTTATGTCGTCCTAGAAGTATCTGCATATATCAGGAGTACTTTCAGCAAATAGAATTATCTCCCTTCGCTAAATATATTTTCTTAATGATACACATTAATATCTTCCTTACTCTTTGATCTCTCTTCTATATGTAATGAATCTTCTTCGAAGATCAAAGCAAACTTGGGTTGTACTACAATTCACTGACCAGACCCAGTAATTCTGAAACATGCTGGTCGCTAACAAACACCAACTACGAACTACTCAAATTCAATTTCTCGCGAAATTAATACTCAATTTATTAAAATGATTTTCCACTTTATCTTAGAATTATTAACGATCACTTCTTTTTGTTAGGCGCAGGTGTGACTGTGTGGTAAGAAGCTTGCTTTCCAAGCACATGGATCCGGGTTCAGTCTCACTGCGTGGCATCTTGTGCAAGTGTCTTCCACTATAGCCTCGGATCCAACACCGGTTGCCAAATGGTAGTGACGGACAAACCCAGCCACACGCACATAAATATATATATATTTGAAAACCGGTGTCGTTGTGTTCACATCCCCGTAACTTGGCAACAGAGACCGATAAAATAAGTACGAGGCTTTAAAAAATGTAATGGGGTCGATTCATTGAGCTAAAATTCTTAATGGCAGTGCTCCAGTATGGCCGCAATCTAATGACTGAAACAAATGAAAGAATACAATAAACAAATCTAGAAAACCCTGAACGAATTTATCTTAAAACAGTCAAAATTTACCAACCCTAAAAGGAACCGCTGAGCTATGAGATCGAACTTGGAACAACGTTATTGGGAGAGAACTTATCAGATCCATACAGCTTAAGATGAAAGTGTATAGATCTCTGTGGCCGGCTAGTGGAACACGTTGAAGACATGAAGCTGTATTAGAGAAGAATTATATCTGATATGAAGGGTTGTCTTCAATACAATATCGGTTTGGTTTATACATTTAATTAGACCCCCCTCTCACTCTCTCTCTCTCTCTCTCTCTCTCTCCCTTTGGACAGAGGAAGCAAAGGGAAGCGGTGGGTGAGAAAGATCCACTTTTAGTTACGCAGATATGGCAGTTGTATCATGTTATGTTATCTATATGCACAGGTAATTGTAGTTGTAGTAGTAGTAGCTGCAGGAGAGTAACTGAATTGGCGATGGTGATATTGCTATTGTATATATATATATGTATATATAATATATATAATATATATATATATATATATATATATATATATATATATACATACATATATATATATATGATATTGCTATTGTATATATATATATGTATATATATATATATATATATATTATATATATATATATATATATATATATATTATATATATATATATATATACGGATATATATATATATATACATATATATATATATGTATATATATATATATATATAACATATATATATATATGTATGTGTGTATATATATATATATATATATATACACATGTATATGTATATATATATATACATGTATATGCATAATATATATATATATATATACATACATATATACATATACATATATGCATATAAATACATATATATTGATATATTTATACATAAACACATACATACATACATACATACGTACATACATACATACACACACATATCTATATGCAGACATACACACACACACACACAAGGGCAGATGTACATATATCTACAGTTGTATTCCATATTGCCGCTCACTGAACACAAACACAGAAGCTGTAGATATGACGTGTCCTGACGCTGTTGTTCGCAGATGTGTGGTATGGGATAAAGGGGAAGAGCGAGAAGTGAGTAACTCGACCATTGATTTCATTGGATCTGACAAGGTTACAGATGTAGCATTAGAGATACATATCATAACATGGCGTGACCGGGTACGGTGGACTAGGATTATGGATGGGATGTAGGTATGTAGGTGGCTGTTTGTGAGGTGTTAGTCACTATGCATACATATATAGATCCAGACATACATACATGAACGTACTCACATACATACACGCATATATATATATATATACATATATATATATATACATATATATATATATAATATATATATATATATATATATATATATATATATTATATATATATATATTATATATATATATATATATAATAGAAAGATCAAATTACTAAGTCTCTCTAAAGGAGATTACGGCAGCGTTACTGGAAATTAATGGACGCAGGTTGTGTGTCAAATAGCTAGCTAGAGGCGGTGGCCTCTTGGAGCTAATCAGCGACAGCTTTAGTCTTTATTTATAAGACTGCCATATTTATAAGACTGCCATATTAGTAGGCGATAACTTTTAATATATATATATATAATATATATATATATATATATATATACATATATATATATATATATATATATATATATATATATATATATGGTCACCATATAGATATCTGCGTGTATGTTAGCACGCCGGGCGAAATGCTTAGCGATATTTCGTCTGTCTTTACGTTCTGAGTTCAAATTCCGCCGAGGTCCACTTTGCTTTTCGTCCTTTCGGGGTCGATAAATTAAGTACCCGTTACGCACTGGAGGCGATGTAATCGACTTAATCCGTTTGTCTGTCCTTGTTTGTCTCCTCTATGTTTAGCCCCTTGTGGGCAATAAAGAAATGATATATATATATATATATACATAGTTGAAACTTATAGAAAAACGAAAGAGGAAGACAGGTGTGTGGCTGTGTGGTAAGAAGTTTGCTGGGTTCAGTCCCACTTCGCGGCACCTTGGGAAAATTACTTCTAAAAGACTTGTGAGTGGATTTAGTAGGTGGAAACTGAAAGAAGCCCGTCGCGTGTTTGTGCGCGCGTGTGTGTTAATGTGTTTGTCCCCTATCACCGCTTGACAACCGGTGTTGGTGTGTTTGCGTCCCCCATAATTTAGTTGTACGGCAAAAAACGAGCAATATAATAGGTACTAGGCTTAGAAACATAACAAAAAAGCTCTGGGGTTTGTTGTATATATATATTGATATTGCGGAATTATGTTCTGTTCACACACTGCGAAGGTCAAGCGAGATCTGTGGGTCGACAAATATACCAGCAGTACCCGCGGTCGTAAGATCGCGGTTTCGATTCCTAGACCGGGTGTTCTGAGTGTTTATTGAGCGAAAACACCTAAAGCCTCACGAGGCTCCGGCATGGATTGGTGGTGAAGCCTGCTGTACTCTTTCACTACAACTTTCACTCAATTTCTCTTCCCGTTTCTGTCACACCTGTGTTTCAAAGGGCCAGCCTTGTCACACTCTGTCACGCTGAATCTCCCCAAAAACTATGTTAAGGGTATACGTGTTGTGGAGTTCTCAGCCACTAGCACGTTAATTTCACGAGCAGGCTCTTCCGTTGATCGGTTCGACTGGAACCATTGTCGTCGAAACAGACAGAGTGCCACGTCTGTGTGTGTTTTTGTGTTTGTATGCGTGCGTGCATATGCAATCAGCGTTTATGGTGCAGACGCTATTGACGTAACCACCTTGCCTCATTCTGCCCAATTGGCGAAACGAGAATGACACCTGTTAAAGAGCTGAAGATGGGATGTATATGCTTGATAAGTACTGAAAATACCCCTGATATATGCAAATACATTTTGTGTGTTGTTGACTATGAAAGTTTTGCATCTTGTGTTCTCGTGATTTCTAAGTTATCTTTCATTAAAATTCTAGATCTTTTTTAGGGCGTTATTGGTTCCTGTGAGTGGATTTGGTAGGTGGAAACTGAAAGAAGCCCGTCGCGTGTTTGTGCGCGCGTGTGTGTTAATGTGTTTGTCCCCTATCACCGCTTGACAACCGGTGTTGGTGTATTTGCGTCCCCCATAATTTAGTGGTACAGCAAAAAACGAGCAATATAATAGGTACTAGGCTATATATATATTGATGTTGCATAATTGTGTTCCGTTCAATTCTGGTAAACTTTTTACTTGTTTAAGGATTTATCGTTTGTGGGAGTTTTGTTTAACACACACGCAGCACACACACACACACACACAATAGTGGACATAAATATATGACTTATACATGTGTCTATCTATTTATGCACTCATACACGCGAGCGCAATATGTAGTAGTAGTAACAGACCGAATATTTTATATTTTAGTTTTCATAATTTTTTGAAAAGAAAAAAAGAAATGATTTATCATCAATACACTTAAAACTATATTTGCGGACAGCTGAAAAATGTCAAGAGGTCAAATGTGTTTATTTAATGACCGCCATATTTTTTCTCCTCAAATCATTAAATAGGAAATGAATGAAGTTAAATGTCGAACAAAGGAAATATTGATTAGAACACAGCTATTAATGACATTAATTCTTAATGAATCCTCGACGAGAACTATTTTAGAGAGTTATTTCAGAATATCGTGTTGACTGCGCCCATGGAAAGATTCCTATATCGGTTTCCTGTTGTTATTTAACCCCAAGTGGGAGATGATCGAGTAGAATTATGATCAAAACTGTTTCAACTCGTCAATTTCTTTTTCCATCTCGTCTTATTTTTCAGGTATAATGTGTCTAGATTTAAAACAGAATAACATGATATGGGAGAGGTTTCAGTGATCCGTTATAGGACTATGTGAGATAAATTTTAGTAATAAAACCTTTCTTCCGGCATACATGTCGACATAGCATATGACGTAAATCCTTTTATATATAAAGCTGAAGTTATCTGTGCATGGTAGGCTTGGCAGCCTTCAACTAACACTATCTCTTCCGAGACACTGCGGCGCAAGTTGACCACAATTGAGAGTATGATAGAAGAAGGCTTGCTCTTCCTTCCGTAGAAGTAAAAATTCAAATAGGTCCATGTTAACACCAAGAATTATTTACATTAAAAAGGTACTTTTTTTTCTATGAAAATCCCTATTTTTTACGATTTTTTGACTGCTGTGTCGCCATTTTTCGGTGTATTTCAACCAGGAAAATGTTCACTTAAAGAGAATAACAAGCTACATAATGCAAAATTTTTACTTTTCAAAAATTCCAATTCTAAAGGTTCGAAGCAAATCCGAGCAACGATATGTAATATAAGCAATCAAATATCGCCACTAGCTTTCCAAATTCCACTGAATTTCACATGGAATTTTTGGCCCTCCAAGTTCGTTTTGGTGTATATGTCGAACAACCATTTTTGGCACTAAATTTTGATCTGAAAAATTCGACTTGTATGAAGAATTCGACCCTGTCATGTGGTCATTTGACACATAGAATGTGGGATTGAACGACTTATCGTATTTGTTCAGGTTCTCTACGCTCTGAGTTCCAATTACACCGCAGTAAACTTTACCTTTTGTCATTTCAGAGTCTATCGCATCATAAGAAATGTTAATCCCCTCCACTTCCGCTTATTCTACCATTTTTTGGTACCCTCTTTTAATCCAATATTGACCAACGAGAATCATCTCTGGCCTCAGCTCTTTTGAGAATACTCAAACACAAGACAACAGAGGATCCTATACCTGATCACTCGACTTGCTAGATATATAATAGATACAATGTAATAACAGTATAAATTACTTCATCTTTAACCTATTTTTTCGATTTTCCTATGAATCTTTTATCGAAGGTTTTTCTTAACACCAACAAATTCTTGACTACAACATTCCCAAAATATCTGAGGTTTTGCAAGTTCAGTTCTTCAATAAGGCTCAATTCAATTATTCGTGTAGGAGCGTGGCTTAGTGGTTAGGGTGTCAGCATCATGATCGTAAGATTGTGGTTTCGATACCTGGACCGGGCGACGCGTTGTGTTCTTGAGCAAACCACTTCATTTCACGTTACTCCAGTTCACTCACCTGGCAAAAATGAGTAACGCTGCGATGGACTGGTGACCCGTCCAGCTGGGGAACACATACGCCATAGAAACCGGGTCCATGAGCCTGGCTAGGCTTTAAAAGGGCGCATTTATTTTTATTTATATTCAATTATTCACTGGTTTATCCTGGTTTTGTGTTTTGACGCGTAGTCAATTCTTAGTATTTTTCTTAAACTCCAAACTTAGGAACTATCTACCTATTTCCTCTCAGGTGTACTCTCCTATATGTATGTGAGACATACTCCACGTTGGATACTAAGAATATTTAAACACCTGTTAACGGGGGGTGCTATACCTGCTTGCTCGACTTGTTAGTAATAGTTACCAAATCACCGTCGAACTATAACATACCCTCATGAAAAAAGCATGGCTACGTTCAATAATGTTGTCATGCAATATATTATGAGGTTATTAAGGGTAGAATAACTTTGATTATCAATCTGTTTGATTGATATGAAGTTTGTGAAATGAATTTATTTATCATTCATGCTTTTCTCCAGATCATGAACAAGACTTAATTAATTGCTTCGAATAACTACCAGCAGTTGACATTTATTAGTTGCAAGTCAATAATCATCACATAAATCAATAATCTAAGACACCCCACCCGAAACCACTCCATAGTATTGAATACTTTACTCACGTGACCTGGTGATTATAGTATTGCATTCATGATAGAAAGCTCGTGGTTTCGTTTCCCACAGGGGATGCTGCATTATGTTATTGAGCAAAGCATTTCGATTCTCGTTGCTCCAGTCCACTCAGCTGTAAGTAGATAAACCTGCGACAGACTGGCATCTAAGAGGAATGTTGTGATCACCATGGAAACCGGATCACTGGTCTTATGATTTCTAACACTCGAGGCAGTAATGTCCAGGAGCTGATGATGAGGACGATAATGACAGACGGTATCGGGTAATTTCACGGAGAAAAAATTGGTATTTCTAGCAAGTCGAGTGAGCAGGTATAGGATCCACTGTTGTCTTGTGTTTGAGTATTCTCAAAAGAGCTGAGGCCAGAGATTATTATCGTTGGTCAATATCGGATTAAAAGAGGGTACCATAAAATGGTAGAATAAGCTGAAGGGGAGGGGATTGATATTTCTTATTTACTCTTTTCCAAAGGACCAGTCCGAAACATCAATTGTACCCCATAAAACCCATGCCCCTACCTCCACAAATCAAAAATGAAGTGTCTCTTCGTGGTCATTTCTTTTTTAGTTAGAAATAGTTGTCAAATCTTTTTCAAATCACACTCTAGGAGAATGCGATATCTGTATGCAGGGTATTGTAATCCTGGGTACTTGAAACAAAGACGGATTAGTCACGGTTTAACCGTCTCTCCTTATGGCCAGCTCAATGATGGCTGACCGAGAACAATATGACAGCGTTTTTTAAACAAAATAATACTGAATTAGATCAAAAGTTGAACTCTATTAAATCTCTTCCGTTCAGTAGTGAATGGCAAATTTCTATGCACTGTGGTAGTCATCACAACCTCCAACAACAATAACAACACCAGTTCCACCATCACTAGCTCTACCCCACCTACTTCCACTACCACCAGCTCCATCAACTCCAACCCACCTCATCGCCAATACCAATAATAACAACACCTGAACTTTGGATATCATGAGCAGAGTTCACACTTCTGAAAATATTCGGGACAGTCTCTTGATCTGAAGATAATTTTCTGCCTCTACAATTCTCTATTCCGTCTATTCCCGGAATGCCTGTGGAAGAGGCAAGCGTGCTGCTCTTTTTCATAACAAAAAGGTAAGGTCGATCTTCAGAAAACTAAAACTGCATCACGGTTTCAGTTCAATTCTAGTTTAAAAACATTCTAATTCACTTACATTCCACCACTCGCCATATATATTCCCTCACTCGTCATTTACCTCTCTTCTCGAGAGCGTATGAGAACTCTTTCCATTTTCCTAAAATTTAAACCCATGTTTTCATCGTTCGTTACAAAAGCAAATTATTCCTACGCCTTTATAAAAATGATTTAATCGATGAGCGTGGGCAGTGGTGGTGGTAATGGATCAGTGCTTTTTGTTTTTGTTGGGGGTGTCTCCAAAACTTGCGAGTGGAATGTGGAAAGTATTCTCAGACTATGATCTTAACAGGCTGTCCGCAACAGCGTGGACTCTGTTAAAAGCAGCCAAAGGTCCAGAGGCTCTTTTGTCAGCGACGCGAACCATATTGAAGAGAAATATGTTTAAATATGTTAAACCAAGCGACAAATTAATTGAAACGCCATTGTACTTGACTAAATAACAATCTGCTGTGATTATTTCAAACAGAACTAAATTTTCTCCTTTGAAGTTACAACTAGACACAAAATGAATGATTGTTGCGAAATTAGTTAGAAAATCTTCAAACAGTTTCAAATAACAACACCAGATAATTTACTGAGTGGTTAAGGAAGTAAAATTTAATTAAGCTGGGGCGGTTTGTGTCAATGTTCGAGGTGAATGAGAGGCCGTATCTTTGATAAAACATTATGGTCTGTAATAATAGCAATTAAGAGAATGTGGCTTTCGTGACATGGTTGTGTGTGTGTCGTCGTGTGTAGCCATCATTCATATCCTCATTTTAGATTGTACGACAGGAAGAGCGAAAGAGAGAGAGAGAGAGGAAGAGAGAGGGGGTTGAGAGAGAAGAAGCGAGAGAAAAAGAGAGAAATAGATAGAAAGACTGAGAGAGGGAAAGGAGATAGTAGAAATAATGACAAAAAGACCAACAAAGAACGGAAGAATTACTGTGTAGTCTATAAGAAGGATAGTAACAATGTGGGAGAGTTAGCGACGGATCGATAGAAATATATATAGAGAGAGTGAAAAACAGTGTAGGAGGGACGGATAGATAGTGGTTGAATGAGAGAGAGAGAGAGAGAGAGACAAAGAGATAGAGAAAAGTGACAGGCAGTAGAGAATAATTAAAAAGAGAAAAATTGATAGATAGCGGGTGGGCAGAGTGTGACTAAAAGAGAGATAGAGAGAGAGAGAGAGAGAGAGGAAGAGAGAGGGGGTTGAGAGAGAAGAAGCGAGAGAAAAAGAGAGAAATAGATAGAAAGACTGAGAGAGGGAAAGGAGATAGTAGAAATAATGACAAAAAGACCAACAAAGAACGGAAGAATTACTGTGTAGTCTATAAGAAGGATAGTAACAATGTGGGAGAGTTAGCGACGGATCGATAGAAATATATATAGAGAGAGTGAAAAACAGTGTAGGAGGGACGGATAGATAGTGGTTGAATGAGAGAGAGAGAGAGAGAGAGACAAAGAGATAGAGAAAAGTGACAGGCAGGTAGAGAATAATTAAAAAGAGAAAAATTGATAGATAGCGGGTGGGCAGAGTGTGACTAAAAGAGAGATAGAGAGAGAGAGAGAGAGAGAGAGAGAGAGAGAGAGAGAGAGAGAGAGAGAGAGAGAGAGGGGGGTGTAAATAAAGATAAAAATAGATGAATACATAGGCAGGGTGAAAAATAGAAAGAGTGAGGGATTGAAATTTCTAGAATCAGTGATAAAAATTGATAGTGACAGAGAGCTAGAGGGCTGGAGAAAGAAATGTAGAGTGAGAGAGAGAGAGAGAGAGAGAGAGAGAGAGAGAGAGAGAGAGAGAGAGAGAGGGGAGGGGATTGAGAGAGACAGAAATAAAGGACAGAGGAAAGAGAACAATATAAGTTCACATTTACTTCAAGAATTTTTGAATAAATAAATAATTTTTGCTTCAATTTATAGAATAATTTATTTATTTTTAATAATTTTCGCCAAAATGACGAAATCAGAGTAAATCGATCGTTGATTAATATTAATTAAAAATTCATTTAAAGCTATTTGGATATTTAATCCAAGGATCAAATTACACATTTAACCGTCCATGTTATATGGTTACTAGTTATATTGTAAGGTAATACTGTATCGTTAATCAACACTACCCACGAGACTAAAGACTGTAGCTTCGTGCCGACGTTGATTGATGTGTATTTGATTTCGGCGGTAAATTTTTGTTAATACCTGGATAAAAATGTCTAGAGACGCCTTCTGTATACAAACCACGCAATAACAGTTGGTGCTGACACGCTTAATGTAGTGAATCAAGATATATGAACTGTAATTACAATCGCGTTAAGAGAGTAAGAATATAATTATTTTTTCTTTCATTTTTTTCTCGGCACAAGGCCCCAAATTTGGGGTGAGTGGGAGCCAGTGGATTAGATCTACTTCAGTATGCAACTGGTTTTTAATTTACCGATCCCGAAAGAATGAAAGGCGAAGTTGACTTCGGCGGAATTTGAACTCAAAGCGTAAAGTCAGACGCAATACCTATTTCTTTACTACCCACAGGGGACTAAACACAGACGGGACAAACAAGGACAGACAAACGAATTAAGTCGATTATATCGACCCCAGTGCGTAACTGGTACTTATTTAATCGACCCCGAAAGGATGAAAGGCAAAGTCGACCTCGGCGGAATTTGAACTCAGAACGTAGCGGGACACGAAATACCGCTAAGCATTTCGCCCGCGTTCTAAAGTTTCTGCTAGCTCACCTTATATATATATATAAAATTAATTAAGGGTAGAAATTGATATTTATCAATTAAGACCAGTGGTCTAGCATATTAAAAAAGAATCCGAAGATTAAAATATTTATATATACCAATTAAGGACTGAACACGAAAAGTGGACAGTCAACATGCTAGATATAGACGTCAAATCGCCATTCACCACAAAAGATTATGTTCTCAGATCAAACTCAACACAAAACCATAGCAACAAACAAGTGAAAAATATACGAAATAAAATAATTACCCATGTACTAAATTAGTTTCAGCTGTTATTTTCCGCAAGGAAAACTGCAGCCATCATCAGCATGGTCCGTTATAATGGTCCGTTTATAACGGACCATGCTGATGATGGCTGCAGTTTTCCTTGCGGAAAATAACAGCTGAAACTAATTTAGTACATGGGTAATTATTTTATTTCGTATATTTTTCACTTGTTTGTTGCTATGGTTTTGTGTTGAGTTTGATCTGAGAACATAATCTTTTGTGGTGAATGGCGATTTGACGTCTATATCTAGCATGTTGACTGTCCACTTTTCGTGTTCAGTCCTTAATTGGTATATATATATATATATATATATATAGTACGTTTAAATATATGTTATATATGTTATAGTTATGTTGAAACAGGTTATACAGGAAAGTGCAGCATTGACGACAAAACATTTGTGTAGTAAATTCTAAAACTTTGGAGAAACGACAATTTTAGTTTAGCACATCAATATGGACAGAATAATAATTTTTATAAGAATGGGGTGGATCATATCTGAAAGCAGCTCCAGGAGTTGTGAAGAATGAATTTCTACGTGGTCTCTTTCTGAGAGCTTTTCTATTGGACCTCTGTGTAATCTGGCGCGTTAAACGTTGTTTTAATGATTCAGCATTAAGGGCAGCATCATGCTTTTGCTGATCTTGGGAAAGTCTCATCTCCCTTCTCTCTCGAGACTCCATCAGACGTGCTGTAGCAGGCTTTTGCTGATCTTGGGAAAGTCTTATCTCGCTTCTCTCTTGAGACCCCCATCTGATGTGCTGTAGCATGACTTTGCAGATTTTGAGAACGTCTCATCTCCCTTCTCTCTTGGGACTCTATTCGACGTACTGCAGCATGACTTTGTTGATCCTGAGAAAGTCTTATCTTCCTTCTCTCTTGAGACTCCATCTGATGTGCTGTAGCATGCCTTTGCTGATCTTGAGAAAGTCTCATATCCCTTCTCTCTTGAGACTCTCGCCATTGGTTTTCTGCAATCCTCCTTGCTTGATAGATGGAGAGATTACGGTTTTTCTTCGGTGGCATATTTTGTTTTTCAATTTTGTAATCAAAACATTATTAACATTGAAAAAATATACATTAATCTCTATTTTTGTAAGCAGTTTTATGTATGTAGTATGTTTGTATATTTGTATTCAGTGTAAATTAACCAAATATAACCAAATACTTTGCAACCATGCAAATGCTGCGCTAATTATAAACTGGTAACTGAACAGGGAATGTGTACTTTTATATATACCTTGGACGTGGCATCTAATTCTTTTTTGTCAAGATTTTCACCTCCAGCCGTTCTTGTCACATAGGTATATGTATTTTTTGTGTTAAATAACGTACGTATCGAACGCGCAAATACTTAGACACACACATATTCATAAACAAAATACACATACATATACACATTCACATACAGTTACATACATATAGTAAGAGAGACACATACAGTCATGCATTCACGCATTTCAATCGTCACATATCTATATGTATGTGTATATGTATGTGTACATTTAATAACGTGTCTAATGCGGAAACACACAGAGTCATAGAGACATACACGTTCATACACTCACAGACACATACACACTCATATACAAAATGTGACATTATCGTCGTCGTGATATAAAATGTCCTGTACTATAATTAACTATAGAAAGATTATCTCTATAAAATGTTATATTGTTTTAACGAAATGAAAAAAATTACACGTTAACACACGTAGGGTGTGATACTATTACCTTGTAAAATTAGATTTGATTTGGTGGAGCCATTTGATATATATAGATATATATAGATTAACCAAATAGAAGCACATGTACAAACTGCTAATTTTACAATAATTATTATATATAAATTTCATATATATATATATATATATATATATATATATATATATATATATATATATATATACATGAAGCACATGCATAAAATATTAATTGAAGGGTTAATATATAACTGTAAATAACTTGAAACATTGCATCTGCTGCGATAGTTATTAACTGATACTTGACCGGTAAATGTTTATTGTTATATACCTTGGACTTAGTGCTAGCACATTAAAATTAAAAGTGAAAGAATAAAAGTGAAACAATATTATAATCTTACCACAGAATTAAGAGTGAAACAATATTCATTTTTGACACGTAATACCGAACCAGTCTAAAAGATTGCTTCGCGTCCGCACTGGGCCAGAAGTTGAAATTTCTTTGGCCCATGACACACTTGACCATAAGTAATGCATGTGTAAAATTTGAAGGAAATCATGTGTGAAGACCTCGACTTTTAGAGATTCATACATACAGACATACAATCTCAGTTTTATATATATATATATTATATATATATATATATATATATATATATATATATATATAGCTAGATAGATATATAAATATACATACATATATATGCATTTATTTATATATATATACATACATGCACATACATATATGTAATATATATATGCGCGTACATGCACATGCCACTATGTAATATATATATATTATATATATATATATATATATATATATATATTATATATATATATATATATGTATACATACATAAGTATATATATATATATATATATACATATAGGAAAAGTAAAGAAGCGAAAACGCACAATAGAGATTAAAAAATAAAGGCTTTTGGAGGCTACAGACTTCCACTTCAAACAAGGTGAAATATTTAAGATTAAATGAAATTTCACCTGTGGCTCGGAAAACCTAGTCTAAGCCATTTCCTGCTTAGGATGCGGTAATCAATATATTGACCAATCAGGAATATCACTCGGTCGAAGAACCAGCCTTCACAAAGAACAAATCCGTGACCCACAATACAGACAGGTCAGTGAACACATAGAAAAATGTGCTAGGAATCTTAATCCTGACTTCCTAATTTTCTCCTTCTATCAATGTTCACAGAACACCTCAGGAGAGCAAAGAATAAACGAAGAGGCAACTTTCATCAATAAATTCTATCCACAACTTAACATGAACACTTAATACAGAACACTACTAACCTTAGCAATAACACCACTAGCTCCCATACATCCCATAAATCTTTCTTATTACAGTATTATATTTACCCTAAATGCACCACAACCAGAACTACTTACCTCCCTTACACATAATCTTTTTACTTAGGGACTACACCGTTTCATAATCGGTGCGCATTCAAAGCCAGTGAACAGTAATTGACGAAATCGGTATGACTTCGAATCCCTTTAGCAATTCATAATAATGACTTTTACTCCTTTTAATTCTACCTTAGTTCATCTAATTGTAAATATTTATCGTATTTTTCATTAAAAAAAAACCCTTTATTGTTTTGATATCCAATGTGCATTTTGCTTTTTTTCTTCTTACTTTCCCCATATCTCTTCCACGAGTAGTTTCTATTTACTTTTTGAAATATATTTCTATTATATATTTTACTACTACTATTAATTTTTGTTACTATAATCATTTCTTAAATATAGCTACGAAACACGTGTCGTTATTCTACCAAATATATACGTTATTATTATCATTTTGGAATCTACTTAATCATCGGTATATCATTGATATTTTATTTTTAATATTTCTATTTTATGTAATTTTCTAGATGGTGTAATTTAATTGTTCAATTTGAATTGATAAAAGATGTTTTTTCTAATTTATATATATATATTATATATATATATATATATATATAATATATATATATATATATATATTATATATATATATGTATATATATATTGGTAAAACGGTAAGATAACAAAAAGAAAGAAAGAGACCTCAATATTAGGCAAATAGGGGAAATTTATCTATGAAATAATATGTTACAATTATTCAATAGTCAAGATAAAACTCTGAGTTTCGGATGCCGAAGTGGAAATCCACAACATCATCTCTTCGGTTATCTGGTCATCTCTTGATACATACGTACATACATACATACATACATACATACATACATACATACATACCTATGTTGTGTTGAATGAACCCTAACTGATTTAATGTCAAAATACACACCTGAACAGGATGGTTCCTTAATGATAATCTGGGGCAGCAGTGAGTCTTCATAAGTAATCAGGTAGCAGTAGTTAGAGACGAAACTGTCTTTCGCTTCATAGTAGACACTATTGTTGAAAAATAATCGCGAAGGGAAACTAGCAGGTTTAGTGATTTTTACAAACGAATGAAAGAACGCAACCACGAAGTGAAGTAATGATAAAATCTGTTTCACTTCCAGTACATTCTCAGGTCACGTTAGTAATTATCACGTAATCTTGGTTGTTTGTATTCTTCATTCGCCAAAACTTCGTTTTACAGATGCCGGATTTAAAAACCATTTTGTCAGGAGGAAACAGAGAGCGTCCATTATACTTTCCTGCTCTTTTTTATCATGCACTCTGGGTATTGCTTGGAGGAAGCAATAAGTTATTGCCGAAAGGGATAGCTAGCTTGAAGGGTTGCAACAGATTAGACTCAACGAAAGTTACCCAAGACGCACGTGGTAGTGTTAAACCGGGTAACGACAGAGTGGATATCTCTAAAACTACCCATGGATCAGATCGTGGTGTTAAACCGGATGACAACAGATTAGATTCTACAAGTGTACTCGAGGAGAAAGTGGTCTCTCTGTTGAAAGTGTTGGTGGATTAAATCTGCTATCAGGGAACCCAGACAATTTAAATATCACGGAATCATCTATTCCCGATTCCGGTTAACTATACCCTGGGGTAAAACTTTATTTGTTGACTTTGAGATGACGAAAGATGACCGCGGCGTAGAGAGTCTGAACAAATCCGTTAAGTCATTCTATTCTACACTCTAATGAGTGTCAATTGACCACATGTCAGGGTCAGTTAGCCAATCAGGTTTGGCTAATTAATTTGATTCAAAGGATAATTGAAAATCAGCTACAAATCGTATTTCAACAACTTCAGATTCGCAGCACGAATTGAATAACTAATAATGCTAGTTGCTTATCTATCTATCTATCAATCCATCTATGTATGTATGTATGTACAGGAACATAGGAGATGGACACAAGAGGTGTTGGCGGTCGGCAGTCAAACCAAGAAAGGAAGTTCATGACTGGCCGGACACGGGTCGCATGCATGTAGGGGGCAGCAGTATTGAAGGATTAGAAAAAAATCTGAAACAAGGGCAAAGTTACAGGGGAGATAAACGAGGAGTAAAAATGGGAGTTAAAGAAAGAGAGAGGGGGAGCGAGAAAAAGAAAAGACGAGAAAAGTATGAGGGGGACTAAAAGATAGAATAAAAGCGTCGTACAAAATTTAGATACATACCTACTACAGGGTGAGCACAAGTGTGTACGTACGCCGCTATAGGTATATTTATATATATGAAAATGGAACAAAAACGCAATAGAGGACAATAAAACGTTCGGACAGATAGACGATACAAAGGCAGACAGGAGAAACAGCATTGAGAAGGACAGGAAAAGAAGACGGGTCACTCCCGGCACTTCTTTCCTCAGTCAAGTAACCAGAAGTCCTTACTGTTCGGGCAGTTATACTTGCGACAGTTCGATCTTGTTGCCACCAAAAAGTCTAAGCTAAGAGCATTAGATTTATGTGTGTATATATATATATATATATATATATATATATATATATATATATATTGGTAAAAACGGTAAGATAACAAAAGAAAGAAAGAGACCTCAATATTATGTAAATAGAGGAATTTATCTGTAAATATAATATGTATAACGGTCTTTTTTCATAGCGTTTTTCCGATGGTTGGATAACTAAAGAGATGGTAGTGTGGATTTCCGCCTCGAGATCCGAAACTCAGTTTTATCTTGGCTACCGAATGGTTATATATATATACATGTACGTGTGAGTGTGCGTGTTTGTGTGTTGATACAAGCACACCTGCCCAGGCGCACAGATTGTATATCCTTGCCCCTATTTTCTTTCTCACTCTGTCTCTATATCTCCCTCTCTCTGTTTTCATATGTTTTCTGTTTACTTCTCATAACCTCTGTATGCCTTAGTCCCTCCACCCCAATGTCTGTTTAATTTTTACTAAGCCTTTCTAGTTATATTTACCCCTAATCATTCAATATTCAGTTTTATGTCATAATATATTCAGCATTGTTCCCCCGTCATTTTAGAAATATTATTTGCACTCCTTCAGCCCCTCTTTCCTTCACACACTCACTCACTCATTCACCTGCTCACTTATTCACTCACTCATTCAGCCACACACACACCCTCACACTGATCCTCTCACTAACTCGTCTACCCATCTTATTCCTCTTTTCAGAGACCAGTATGCAAAGCCAAGCCATAAGTTTGCTCCTTGCAGTATTTACCTTATATATAATCCAGGCTTACGGCAATGAAGCTCAGAAAATACGTGAGTATATATATATATATGCGATTGATATCATACATATACACATCCGTTCAATTATACATCGATACTGGCTAACTGTCGTAGTCAGCTTGTGTTTGTTTTTTTCAATGTGTGTGTGTATGTGTGTGTATGTGTGTGTGCGTGGACGTGCGTGTGCTTGGGTACAGTTGTCAGTTGCGAAATATATTAGTTGTTTGTTATGAAACATGAAAGTACTTGTGATATTGTTAATATGTAATGTAAGATTGTAAACAGGAGAATAAAATGCAAAAATCAGGTAATGTCGGAATTTGATTGACAAATATATATATATATATATATATATATATATATATATATATTATATATATATATATATATATATATATATATATATACACTTTTACAAACCCCGAATCAATATACATATATATATATATATAAACTTAGATAAACTCAGATATGTTTCAACCAAAGATTGGTCCAGGCCATGTCTAACTTCATAGCACCACCTGATAGGATTATCTGAATCCTGTTTAAGTTAAGTTTTGTTTATGGTCCATTCAAGTACTGAGTTTTTGTTGGGTGAGTTGTATCCAATTATGGTTGGCTTATCTGGTATTCCTTGAAGGAATCTATTCAGTCTCCGTTTAAAGTTGATGGGATCCTTTTCCTCCTTGATCTCTTTCGGGACAATGTTAAATAGGGCAGGGCCTGTTGAGGAAAAGAAATTATATTGCAGTGTACATGTATGCTGTGATCTTGAATTGGGCAGAGGACGTATGGCTCGTGGCCCCAGTCTTGGATGAACCTTGAAGCTAATGTTCAGGTCGTTTGGGCAAAGTTGGCGGTATATTCTCCACATCGTACAGATGATGTACCGCTCACGGCGACGCTGGAGAGAGTAGAGTTTCAAGGCTTTAAGGCGATCCCAATAATCGAGAGCAGCCATGCCTTCAATTCGTTTAGTGAGTGCCCTCTGGGGTGATTCAATCCTCGCGATGTTTTGTCTTGTATGGGGAGACCACAGTGGGCAGCAGTATTCGAGGTGTGGCCGTACAAATGAGGAGAAAAGTGGTATGATGACACCTTGTTCTCTGGACCGGAAAGTTCTTAAGATCCAGGAACTCATCCTACGAGCTATATCGACCTTATTGTTGATGTGTGCACTCCAACTGAGATCGTCATCAACAATTACACCCAGGTCTCTGAAGGAAGAGAGTATGGCTGTTTTAGTGAGGAATTTCTTCCAAAATGCATCAGCTCAAATTTTCCCTCGTTCAGTTGCATTTTGTTTCTGTCTGCCCATTGACTCACAGCAGGTGAACAACTGTTGATTACCAATGCTTCTACCTACACTCCACCTTTCGTGTATCTCAAACTACGGAAGTAGTGGTGATACCCTGACTAATTTCTTTATTGTTCAGTGACAAATTTCACCCTGACTGCCGCCATGTACGGCTATGTAAGATCCACCGTCTCTCATTCCTAGAAATTTCAGCCGTCAATAGTGAATGAATAACCCAAATAATTACTCGGGTGGGATTGTGTGGTTCAGAAGTTTATTTTGTAATCACGCGATTTTGCGTTCAGTCTCACTGCACTGTACCTAGGTCAAGTGTTTTCTATTATTGATCCAGGTTGACCGTCTCAGTAGATTTGCGGTTCGGCAAGAGAGACCGATAGAATGAATATCAGGCTTTAAAAAAAAGAAGTACTGGGGTCGATTCATTCGACTAAAAATTCTTCAAGGCGGTGCTGTTGCATGGCCGAAGTCAAATAACTAAAACATGTAAAAGAGAGAAAAATATATAAAAAAGATACACTTACATTTACACACAGACACGTGTATATGTATACATATATATGTGCATGTCGACCAACGATCAAAACATTCGTAAAGAAATCAATAACTTGGTTCTTTTTTATTAAAAATCTATTTTATTTTGTAGTTGATCTGTTGAGGTAGACTTGTCATTATCGGCGTGATACATTCAGCGGAATAGAGTTTGATTGTAATCCAAGAGGCTATTTAGTTCACCGTTTCCACTATAAAAAAGAAAATTACTATGGCAGTATTTAAATGGCGCTGTATAAAACTTTATTATTATCAATGCTGAGAAAGTCAGAGAATGGAACATTGAAGAAGCTATGGATGTTATTAACCTAGACTGACATCATTAGCGGATTAAGGAGAGATACCATGGAAGTGTTGGTAGAGATTACACGCAGAGTTTCTGAAACTATTAATGATTGTGTTGGGGACGTTTGATGTGTGGTCAATATTCTATGTTCAATTAGCTTTAATTTGATAATGGAATGGTTTCTCTGTATACTTGACTAAATATCGATTTGTAAGATAGTCGCAAGACATCACAATTTGGGGAGGCAAGAGTCGATTTCGATAAAATCGACTCTAGTATTTAACTGGTACATTAAGCTATCGAATATGGAAGAAGAAAATGAGATGTTCTCATTGGTAGCGTCTGAAATCAGAATGTGCAGAAACGGTTTATCTAAAATTAATATTTTAAGTTTAGATTCTTAAAATTACTTTTTTAATATCAGTGCCGTATAATTTAAGAGCAAAGACGTAAAAACAACTGAATAAAACAAGCATTTTGCGCTTTTTCCATTAATGTCAATATTTCGAAAGACGTTTTAACTTCGAAATTTTAAAATGTGAAGTAAAAGGAAACACTCATTTTACTCGTCTTGTTGTCAATCCTTTATTTCTTACTTGTACTCAGAGTTTTAAAACAATTTTAATTGCCTCAAATTATTTCCTATGCATTCCCATAATTCACTTAATGTTTCTTACAACAAAGACTATTTAGCCTTGCGCTAATATTTGAAACCAATGAATATTGGTACATTGTTTTACTAATCATTACTTCTTTGCTAGTGTATATTATAGGCTTTTTTTGCTAATTACTTTCCTTAATTATTATGAGGGACGAGATAAGGCGGCGATCTGGCAGAACCGACGGGCGAAATGCTTAGCGGCATTTCATCCGTCTTCAAGTTCAAATTCTTCCGGTATTTAAGTTTGCCTCTAGTCTTTCCGGGATCTATAAAATAGGTATCAGTTGAGCACATGGATCGATGTAATCAATTTATCCACTCTCCCACTATTGCCTGCCCTGTGCTAAAATTTGAAGCCAACGAATAATTATATTGGTACATTACTTTACTAATTAATACTTCTTTGCTAGTACATATAGACTTATTTTACTAATTACATGTATTAATTATTATTATTAGTGAAAAGATAAGGCGGTGAGCTGGCAGAACTGTTAGCAAGACGGGCAAAATACTTAGCGGCATTTCATCTGTCTTCGTGTTCTGAGTTCAAATTCTGCAGGGGTTGACTGCCTTTAATCTTATCGGGGTCTATAAAATAAGTACCAGTTGTGCACAGGGATCGATGTAATCGATTTAACCCCTCCCCAAAATTGCTGGCCTTGTACTAAAACTTTGAGACCATCTTTAGAGAAGGGATTCGCACGGGCGAAGTAACTCCCAGTGTAATTCTGCATTGATAGATCTTTTATAGACTCTGGCAAACATTGCATAATAAAGTCACAGAGGTACTGTCTCCAAAAAAAAAAAAGGGTAAAAGAATTGGATAGCCACTTCTGGAATATCATTAATCAGAAGCCTGCTGTCTCAGCACTAACCTGGGGCTAAATAGCAAAATCAACTACGACTGATATGCACAGCTCAACTTTATTGACTTAAGAAAGGCAAAGTCAACACCGTCGGTGGCGTATGAACTCAGAAGGAAACTCATGGGCGTAACAATACCAGAATTCGTTTTGTATGTTTCTGTAACTCAGCAGTCTTATATATATTTATGTGTGTGTGTGTGTGTGTGTGTGTTAAAAAGACGGTTGGGTTATCATCTGGTATTGTTACAAATGTTTCGTTACGAGTCATTATTGTGACATAAGCATAGTAGAGTGCGGTATGCAATATGGATCCTCTATAATCAAAGCTATATATATATATATATATATGTATGTATGTATATACGAGATCATGTGACAAGGCTTCAACAAGTAGAAAAGCACTTGATCAGCTGAGAGAGTACAGAAAATGTTATAGTAAAAACCACAAGTTTTATTAATTACAGCTATACAAGGTTTCCTGCCGGAAGCTAGAAAAATGGCGTGATGAATGCTTCGGACACGAAACCCTGGAAAGTTGTAATTAACAAGATTTGTTTTTATTATAACATTATATATATATATATATATATATATATATATATATACATATACATGCATGCATGCATACATACATACATACATACATACATACATACATACACACACACACATATACATGCATACATACACACATACATACACACAAAAAACATAAATACAGAGTACATTTAAACACATAAGAGGTAACCATCATAGGACACCTACCACGCTAGAAGGAACGGCCAAAATCCAAACCACTATTAGAGATAAATTTCGAAGGGCATGAAAAATAAAAACATTTACCCTCTATCTCCTGGACCATGGTTTCTAGCTCTATATTATCAAATAAAACAATTTGCTTGGCGGAGTTTTCATCAACAGGTACACCAAGATTAAACATATAAATACGAGGCAATCCAGCATGTGTCCCGTGCTTATACATTATAATTTTTCAGTGGTTTGGATTTTGGCTATTCCTTCTATGCTTACCTCTTATGTGTTTAAATGTACACTTTATTTATATGAATAATATATAGTATATTGACTAATTTTTTTACACGCTAGTATTTCTAATTTTTTTCTTATTTTGATATTATTAATATATATATATATATATATATGTGTGTGTGTGTGTGTATATATATATATATATATGTATATATATATATATATATATATATATATATATATATATATATATATATATATATATATATATATATATACACACACACACACATATATACATATATATACATATATGTGTATGTATCTATATATATATATGTGTGTGTGTGTGTGTGTGTTTGTCTATATATATATATATATATATATATATATATATATACAAACATGTTTATTTATATATATATATTAATGATATATAAGAAATGATTTCTTTTTCTTCTTTTCAGCTACAGATTCTGCCAGACTTGGTAGCATTTTAGGACTGCAGGAGGAAGATGACAACGGATTAGAGAAATCTTCATTGGACGACCAAGGCCTTGGAATTGATGATGTTGATAAACGTAACAGCCTCTTCCGGTTTGGCAAGCGCAGTGGTGTCTTCCGTTATGGTAAACGTACGTTATTTCGCTTCGGGAAACGAGGCAAAGCAATGCGATTGAGTCGAAGTGATTCTAGCGAAGAACCTGAGGATGAAGGATTAAAAAGAACCATTTTCAGATATGGGAAACGTGACGGCGTCGAGGATCCTTATGAATATGAAGACCCTGCCCTTGCAGTAGCAGTTGTACCTGAGGATAAACGAAATAATTTCTTCAGGTATGGTAGAAGCCGCACAGTTTTCAGATATGGCCGAAGTACCGAAAAAAAGAAGGAGAAACGCCCACACACACCTTTCCGCTTTGGAAGGGAAGAGAAATGAACAAATAATGTTAAAACAAAAGATCAGATCAGTATAACAGACGTGCTCAATAAACATGAGATGATATTAAAAAACAAAATAAAACAAAGAAACATTATTAACATAATACAAAATAAACATGGAGACTTGTATGAATTTATGATGTAAAAAAAATAAAGCAACTTGTGTGAGGAAAAAAAATATATCTAAAATTTTGTCAAAAGTTCGGTTTTTCTTCTTTTTTTTCTTGTCCCACTCCTTGAAAGATTCTCATAATATACATGATTATTATTATTATTATTATTATTATTATTATTATTATTATTATTATTATATTGGTTAACCGAATCATATCGTTTTTATTTCAATATCCATATATTCTGGATACTTAACTAGTTATGTTTAGATTTTGTCTGTTGCTTTATTTTTCTAATAAAAAGATAACAAAACGATATATATATATATATATATACATACATATATATAGATATGCAATATATAAATATATATGCAAATATATATGTATGCATTATATATACATACACATACATACTTATATATATATATATATCTATATCTATACCTATAGATATATACATATATATATATACATACATACATACATACATACATATATATATATATATATTATATATATATATATATATATATATATATATATTATATATATATATATATATATATATATATATACATATGTATACATGCATACGTATATATATATATATATATATATATATATATATATGCATATGTGGAAAAATAAAAGAGGAATTTGGCTGTTTCATGATGCGCGGACTTCAAATTGACACTTCACCGATTTCGTCTATTTGGACTGGAATGTATAATAGAGAAATAAAAATAGTTTCATTTAGCTTTGTTATTCGACTTCTTTACTTTTATTCCATTCTATTTAAACAATCGTATTTCCTCTTTATTTGACCGAACGTGGTGTTGCGGTACGGCCGTAGCAGTGACTGACAAAGCAAACGATAAAGTTAATTGACTAATATCTATTTTATTCCACAATATTTTCACTTTATTCCACAAGATTTCCTCTGTACTCTGTCAGATATTTTCTTCCACATTTTTTTCTCATTCTTCTACAATACTCCCAAAATATTTCACGACATTTCCTCACACCACTTTCCTGTTAATTCATACTTGCACTCTCCTCTCCCACACTATTTTGTCACATCCATCTTGGGTCATTACATTTCAACATTATTTTGCCGTACTTCTACTACATATTGCCGGACTTCCACATTATTTCTGCATATATCCCTTATATTCACTGAAACCTTCATTATATGTCACTGTATTTCCTTTAGATTTCTCTACATAATTTTTCACCTTTTTTTCTGTATTCCGTCGTATTTCCATTATAATCTACACAAATCCCACAATATTTCCACTTTATTTCCACATTTGTCCATCATGTATTTACCACATTCTTTCACCCACTACATTCCACTCTTTTCTTATCATGTACCACCATTACATTTCCACCATGTTCAATCATCTGTCTATTATATCTCAGAGATCTATTATATTCCATCATACACTCTTTACACACTACCACCAAATTTCCACAATGTTACACCAAGCACTCATAATATTTCTTTTTTATTTCCATCATATCTAAGTTACATTTGAACTGTATTCCCTGATTTCTTGTTTTCTGCGCATCCTAATCAAATTTACGTTTTATTCCACAATATTTCGATATCTTCCACAGTATTCGCTCCTTCCACTCAGTTCTCCGGTATTTTCCACCACATTCCCTCAAACTGTCACCTTATTCTGTCACGTATCGAGTTTATG
>NC_043013.1:18837776-18857776 GCF_006345805.1 Octopus sinensis
TGACCTGGTCTGAGTTAATGTCTCAGACAAACAAATCAATTTTATTTTTGTATGTGTGCGTTTTTGTTATGAAAACTACTGATCGATACATGATTAGGTGTAATGATTTATAAATGAGGAACTGATAAAAACCGTCCCCTTCCCCACCTCTACTCCCTCCTCCTACCCCTTCTTGTCTTCATGGTCACAGGAAAAAAGTTGAAACAACTTAATTAGCAAAGAACACCGTTGTCGCTGTTGTTGTTATTTAACCCCCCAAGCAATGCCTGGTGTAACAAAATTATCATCAGAATTCGTCCAGACACGATCATCTTGTCATTTGTGCTAGACATAATGTATTTCAGACCCCGCTATCCAGTCTGTCCTTTTCTAAGATGTGATAAGACGAAGTGGCTTGCTTGTTATTTTTAGGGGATCGAGTGATCATGTAAAGATTCTCTTGTTGAATTTAATCAAAGGAACCCTTTGTAAACCCCTAGTTTCAAACATTCAGTACTTCTATAATGCCACTTGAATACTCCTGTTATTTAGTACTCTTATATAATGCTACTTGAATACTCCTGTTATTTAGTACTCTTATATAATGCCACTTGAATACTCCTGTTATTTAGTACTCTTATATAATGCCACTTGAATATTCCTGTTATTTAGTACTCTTATATAATGCCACTTGAATACTCCTGTTATTTAGTACTCTTATATAATTCCACTTGAATACTCCTGTTATTAATACTCTATGGTAATTTATTAAAGAGATTCGGCTGACGTCACTAATCAACATTCTCCTCCCGAACTCTCAACACGATTCCAATACATTATGTTTAGCATCGAAACTACACTTTCAAAGGAAATTCAGCTTTCGAACTCCACGCATCTTAAAACTACACTGAACCTCCAACTACACTCAACTTCCAGATTATAAATGTTTACTAAACAACACTCAAATTCCAACTGCACTCAACCTCCAAACTTCACCCAACCTTCAAAGTAAATACCGCCTTCGAACTCCACTCGCCTTCAAAGTACATTCGACTTGCAAGCTACACTGAACCTCTGACTACACTCAACTTCTAGATTATAAGTGACCACTAAACCACTCCCAATTACCAGCTACACTCAACCTCCATACTACATTCAACTTCCAAACTACACTCAATCTCCAAACAGCAAGTACGGCTGAGTGGTGAAGAAGTTCACCTGGTTAGTTCATGGGTTCCAAGGTATCGTCCGATCGACCAAAAACGTTAGAATGGCATTTTAAGAACAGGCCTGGGTAGAAACCCCGAAGACGGGCAGTTTTTGTTTGAGGGCTGGTAGATTCAATCTGTCAACTAATTCAACGGCACTACGGTACTTTGCGTACCTTTAGCACCATCTTGTCTTCTGCAGGTGTTCAGGCAACGAGACCTTTGACTTAAGAGTGACAGCTTCTCTTTCTTCACATTTTGAGGCCCTACCAGTAATTATGCGTACTCTCTTTCCTCCTGAGAGTTAGTTATGTAATACAAATGAGCAAAACCTATTGATTTACACAAAAATATACATAATGGCTTCACGAATGAATGCTCGTAAGCTCAATATTGTAAGTACCATAAATATAAGTAACATAGATTTTATTTCATATTATTCACAAATAAACAATACTTTAAATCACTCTAAAATATACAAAAAAATCACTGGACGTTATTTTACACCTTAAAACTGATCCCTACCAACCACTTCAAGGAAAGAAAAGTGCTGTTTGAGGCTGATCGACTTAATAAGTCAGCCAGCTTAACGACACCATAGTACCTAAGGACCTTTGGCAGAGTCTAGTCTGCTGTAGACATTCAGGCGAGGTGTCACAAATGGCTGGCAGGCTGGGTAAAAATTCATTGACGGCAATCGACAACCGAACGATTAGTGTATTAGGTATATTCATAGGGGACACATAAAATGTTTTCTATGTCTCAAATTCAGTTCATTCCCTCACACACACACACTCTCTCTCTCTCTCTTTCTTACACGCACACATGCGTGCACACGCACGCACACACATCATCATCATTGTTCGACCGTGGTCGAGACAATGGAATTTACCATGCTACGCCAGACTTCACGGTCCATCATGGCATTACAGAGGTCCTGTTGCTGGATGCCTGTATCCCTGGAGATTACATCAGGGTAGGAGAGTGTGCGCCCTCTGGTATTGCGAGTAGATGGCTTCCAGAGGAGAAGAGTAGAAATTACCTCTTTTTCAGCTCTACAACAATGTCCAGCAAACTGGACTCTCTTACCTTTCACAAGAGATGACACAAGTGGTAGTTTCCCATATATTTGCCTTTTGGTTGCATGGCGCTTCCACGAGAGATTTAGAGCTCTCATAAGGAGGCGAGTGTAGGTTCCATCCAACCGCCTCTCAAGCTTCTTTGATAACGTCCAGGTTTCTGAGCCATATAGTAGAATTGGTTCGACTGTGGCTTTGAATATTTCAAGTTTGAAGTCTCTACTTAGATTTGATGACCAGATCTTATGGATGTTATTACAGGCTGACCAGGCCATACCCTTTCTTGTTAGAAAGTATTTTCCAGATGATGATATGTATGACCCAAGATATTTATAATCAGAAACCATATTTAAGGGCGCATTGTTGAGAGTATGGATGATGCAATCACTGTTGGACAGGGACTTGTTTATGTATTCAGTTTTGGCCTCATTGAAGTAAAGACCTACACAATTTGAGGCTTGTTCAAGAGATTGTAAAAGAGACTGGGCATTGGAGAGAGAATCACTGATAAGAGCGATGTCGTCAGCAAAGTCAGTGTCTGTCAAGTACTCAGCTGGGTGTCTGGAACTTCTTCTTGGTTTTATTTCAAAGCCCTTGCCAGAGATGGTATCAACTGACATACGTAGCACATAATCAACAACAATGATGAAAATAATTGTTGTTGATTATGTTGATTACGCACACACACATTCACACGTAAACACACACACACGCAAGTTTTCCTTACTGATGAATTATGAATGATATTTATTTCCTTATATACCTTCTTTATCACTATTATGCCCTCTGTCCACATTGTTAATAATTTATGAAAAATGCAAGACACGGTCAAGGTTGAACTTATACAAATTAACGCAGTCTCGTATTTATCGAAAACAAGTAAACGTAGAAGAAAGTCACTGAGATTAGTTTGACGAGCAGAAGGATGAAAGAAAGGCAGGGCGGACTAACTGAAGGAAGGAGGTAGGTGACAGTATTCGCATAGAGAGAGGGAAGTGGGGATGTGGAATAGAGATAGTGGTTGTGGTGGTGGTGAAAACTAGAGAATAGGAACGTGGGGAGGAAGTAGTAGAAACAACAAATTCTAAATAATAGAAAAACAGCACAACATACGAAGAGATAGGGAGGGGGAGAGAGAAAAGAGGGAAAAAGGGGATGAGGAGAATGTGGTAGAAGAAGAAAAAATGAAAATTGTACGTTTTTTTCTTTTTATATAAGAGGTAAATAGCAAACCCTGAAAACAGATGGACGTGTGACAGGTAGAACGGTAATTGGAAAAAAAAAAAAAAAGAAAGAAGACAGGAAGTGACACAGTTGCCTCCTGGATAGAGAGTGATTTACAGAAGAACGAGAGAGAGAGAGAGAGGGAGAGAGAGAGAAAGAGAGAGAGAGAAAGAGAGAGAGAGAGAAAAATAGAGAGATAAAGACAGATAGAGAGAGAGAGAGAGAGAGAAAGAGAGAGAGAGAGAGAGAGGGAGACAGAGAGAGAGGTGGGTTTTATTTGTTGATCAACGGTAAGTTCGTTTCGGATCTGTTTTCCATCGAGATGATGGTAAAAGAAATACAACTAATATTCTAGCAAAATATCTGTAACATACTGAGATACTTGGAAACATACAATTAATAGGCCTATTACTATTAACGAGGCATTAATTTATGATTATAAATAATTGGCTAAGTAATATATATATATATGACTATATAAGATGGCTTATACAATAATACAGAATATATTATTATACATAATAGTATGCAATCTATAATGGTGCATGGCCCAGTGGTTAGAGCGTCGAGCTTACGATCGTGAGGTTGTGAGCTCGAATCCCGGACCGGGCTGCGTGTTGTGTTCTTGAGCAAGGCACTTTATTTCACGTTGCTCCAGTTCACTCAGCTGTAGAAATGAGTTGCGACGTCACGAGTGCCAAGCTGTATCGGCCTTTGCCTTTCCCTTGGATAACACTGGGGCGTGGAGAGGGGAGGCCGGTATGCATGGGCGACTGCTGGTCTTCCATAAACAACCATGCCCAGACTTGTGACTAGGAGGGTAACTTTCTAGGTGCAATCCCATGGTCAGTGTCGTGACCGAAGGGGGTCCCGGATAATTGTATGTAATATGTAATTGTATATGATAAGATATAAAGGATTCCATGTAACAGTTTATAAAAGAATAGTCGCAGGCATAGCTGTCATGGGTTCAGCTTCAATGTGTGTACTTTGGGCAAATGTCTTCTACTAGAGCGCCCAGGCCGACCAAAGCCTTGTGAGTGGATTTGGGAGACAGGAACTGAAAGTGTGTATGTGTGTGTGTATTAATCGCACATACACAATGTGTGTCTTGCTTGTTCGCTGGTTCGCCGCGCACATTCTGCGGACGGTTATCTCTCATAACAAATGAAAGTCATAGACAGGCAAGACAATGTAATTGGAGGTGAGCTGTCTCACCTGTCTCTGACTTCCAGTTGTTGTAACACCCAGTGCTAGTAGGAGATCCTCTCCAAAGCACCGTGGCGCCATAACACATAGATATACAAGTTTTCTATTGTAAGTACAAGGCCTACAATTTGGGGGAGGTACCTAGTCGATTACATTGAATCCAATGTTTGACTGGTACTTAATTCCTCCACCTCGAAAGAGTGAAAGGTTAGGTCAACCTCGGCAGCAGTTGTACTTGGAACTTTAAGTCGGAATAACTGACGCTAAGCATAATCTCCGGACTGAGAACAATTTTGCCTACTTGCGACATTGGAGAGAGGGCAAATCGATTATTTGGAGCCTAGTACGTGACTGGTATTTATATTATCAACTCGGAAGGATAAGAGAAAAAAATTTCGACTCTAGCAGAATTTGAATTCAGATCTTAATAAGCCAGAAGACATGCTGCTAAGCATTGTTTCCAACACCTTAACGATTCACCCAGCTCATCGACACTTCTACACACACACACACACACACACACATGCACTCACACACAAACACACAAACACACACACACATGCACTCACACGCACACAAACACATGCACGTATACACATATACACATGCACAAACACACACACACACACACACACACACACACACAAGTGTATATGCATCGTTTACCTAAGCAGGTATGATTTAAATAAGATTCGGTCCTTATTATTTCTAACCTTTCCTGCGTACAAGTAATGAAACCCTGATTTTGTACAGAAGAGATTTCTGTTGTTGACCAGAGTTAAAATCCTTTCACAGCAGTTTAAATTGACGACAAATATTAAATGTTCCCAGATAAAATCTCTTCCAAGACAGAATCACCTGTTCTCTCCTTATTTTAATGAAGCCATTAGAAACAGCTCACTGTTCAATTTCTTAACATTTCCATCTCATCCAATATTTTTACGGAATTTTCCTGTCGCAACTGTGACATAAATAATGACTTATGACGACGATACTCCAGTTAATGAGTTTTACAAAATTATTACTGAAAGAATTATAAAAAACATCATATACACACGCAATGACAGTACACATACAGAAAGGCAAACATAAACACACACTCATACACTCACCTACTCACACACGCACTTAAATTGTCTTTCTTTTATTTGGTTCAGGCATTGGGCATCGACCGTGCTGGAGTACTGCTTTGAAGGCCGTTGGTCGAACGTATGGAACCCAGCAGTCATAAATTACAGGCTGGTACGTATTCTATTGGTGTCTTCTGCCTAAGTGCAAAGTTACAGGGACGTAAACAAACCAACACAAGTTGTGGAGATCTGCGGGGGAAGAAACACAGATACAAAGATAAACACACACACTCACTCACGTACACATCAACAAAACACGTGTGTATGTATGTATGTATGTGTGTATGTATATATATATATGTATATATATATATGTATATATATATATATATATATATATATATATTATATAATATATATATATATATATTATATATATATACATAATATATATATATATATAATATATATATATATATATATATAATATATATATATATATATATATAGGGTTAAATGCAACAAGTTGCTCAAAACCACATACCGAAAATATTAGAAATAGCAGCCAAAATTGGTCACTATTTCCTCTACTAGTAAAAAGTCTCCACAAACAAACAGAATTTGTAAGCTGTATATGGCAAAAAAGGCAGAACTTATGGATTAATTATAGACGACTCGTTTCTGGATTAGAACCGAAGGTTCATTTCCTTGTCAATATAATATTTCCTATAGATCTAGAAATACTAGGGGAAAAAACTTACCCGTTACACCAGTACGATCAGCGACATCGGACGGCCTAACGGAACTGCTAGCATTCCTACACCAATGCCGACATGCGAATTCATATTTCCCTCCAAAATTTACCACGTGAACTACAAAAACATTACCAACGAAACGAAAAATTCGGAGATAACTTGTAAGGGAGCAAAAGTATTCAATATGCAATAAAGGGTGGAATATAATTAATTTAATAAAATTAATCAGTAGAGGAAATAGTGACCAATTTTGGCTGCTATTTCTAATATTTTCGGTATGTGGTTTTGAGCAACTTGTTGCATTTAACCCTTAATTATAATTATTATAACCCTTACCAAATATGGTCTTTTCCATACCGACAAATCTACTAGGTGAAATTGATTAATTTTATTAAATTAATTATATTCCACCCTTTATTGCATATTGAATATTTTTGCTCCCTTACAAGTTATCTCCGAATTTTTCGTTTCGTTGGTAATGTTTTTGTAGCTCACGTGGTAAATTTTGGAGGGAAATATGAATTCGCATGTCGGCATAGGTGTAGGAATGCTAGCAGTTCCGTTAGGCCGTCCGATGTGGCTGATCGTCCTGGTGTAACGGGTAAGTTTTTTCCCCTAGCATTTCTAGATCTATAGGAAATATTATATTGACAAGGAAATGAACCTTCGGTTCTAATCCAGAAACGAGTCGTCTATAATTAATCCATAGGCTGGGTTTTCGTTATTTTCTGCCTTTTTTGCCATATACAGCTTACAAATTCTGTTTGTTTGTGGAGACTTTTTACTAGTAGAGGAAATAGTGACCAATTTTGGCTGCTATTTCTAATATTTTCGGTATGTGGTTTTGAGCAACTTGTTGCATTAACCCTTAATTATAATTATTATAACCCTTACCAAATATGGTCTTTTCCATACCGACAATCTACTAGGTGAAATTGATTAATTTTATTAAATTAATTATATTCCACCCTTTATTGCATATATATTATATATATATATATATATTATATATATATATATATATATATAATAATATATATATATATACATATATATCAAATGAAATAAAATGAAAAACAGGACACGAAGGATGTCGCGGTACACATGTTTCGAGCTTTATAAAACAACTTATTCTTACATCAATGTATAATCGACATAACAGATAGTTCAAAAGCTCTCTATATATACTGGTGCTTACATTTATCAGGTATTCACCCTGAATTTATATATATATATATATATATATATATTGATAGAAATGGTAAGAGAGCAAAAGAATGAGACCTCGATATTATGTAAATAGAAGACTTTATCTTTATATGTGACAAATATTCGGTAGCCATGATAAAACTCGGAGTTTTATTATGGCTACCGAATAATTGTCATATTTTATATATATATATGTGCGTGTGTGTTGTGTGTGTGTGTGTGTGTGTCTGTATGTATTCGACAGATTGCACTTTCCGTTCACCAAATTGACTTTCATACACTTTCATAGCTGAGGGCTATAATAGAAGACATTTATCGAAGGTGCCGTGAAATGTGACTGAACCCGAAACCACATGGCTGCAAAGCGAACATCTTAGCTACAATGCCATGCCAACGCCTAATATGCAAGGAAGTATGAGATTAGATGGGCGCGAAACTTAATTTGATATATCAAGAGCTCACTTAGCTATCGCGATATTTCCGCTTTGAGTTCAGTCTTTGATCCAGTACACTGCCATCTAATGCTTTCTATCGGTAGCAGAGTGTTTGAAGGAATGCATTATCCGTTTTTTAAGGACATAAGTTGAGTGATTTGACTTTTATTTCTAGCACGTTTCACAACCAGGTACAATATCATAGGACAATGCATTAATCGAGTGAGTGGTTATGCCCTCAACTATTGAATGAATAACTACATAACTGCAATTAAATCGTCAAATGCACTGTGAATAGAGAAAATCAAAATGATGTTTATTCTTATTACTTACTGGTAGATTCGAATATTAACATAATTATCGCTGTTGTGTTACAGAACAAGATCGCTATTCGCAATGTATGTGTTCATAACGCACTTGATTCACAAAGGATTCTTTGACACCCAAAGTTGCAACATCCTTGTCTCGTCAGGCATTTAATTACTGATACGTTAGTTAAGTAGGCGCTAACGCAAAACAGCATAACGATAATTTTTCTCAAAAAAGAGAAAAGTATTTTCCGAATATATTCCTGGTAAGAGGGCAAATACATCCAAAATCTAAACTGTCTAAATTGATTAGGGTGTCCAGGTGTAAGGCTGATTGAGTAAGTAGGTTGACCTCATATATTGTACCTAGAGTTCAAATGCAAACTAGAAGCAACCATTTATACCATAATACCATACCGATTCTATTATTTTAGATTTTAACATACATAGACAGAAACCTAATATTAGGTTGTCCCAAAAGTTCGTAAACACTTGCGAAAATTGAATTTTTACTCGCCAAGTACTAACAAAAACAACAAAAATTATTCCTCAAAATAAAGGCCATTATTTTCCAAGACTTTCTACGAACTTTTGGGACAACCTTATAGTTACCAAAAACAAAGAATATTAACGATATAACCGACCTTCGTAATTGTTCCATTCAATTATTCCAAGTCAAGTATTTATTCCAAGTTATATTTATATCCCTTTTTGCATATAAATAAACGCTCAGAACTTTCCGGACAACCTAATATATATATATATATATATGTATATATATATATATATATATATATATATATATATATTATATATATATATATATATATATATATATATATGTAGATGTTTTCGATCTGTTTGGATTCTTTGCCATCAAATTTGAATTTTCAATTGGTGCTCAAGCCTTGAAAAAAAAAAAAGAGTTAAACTACATCAGCCATAAGGAAATACATGGATAAACTGCTCTTTACAATGCAGCAATTCACCATACGTAGACACATAAAGGAAATAATGAGCTCATTACTAATCCTGATATAACGACCTGCCTGAATGTGTCCACGTGTTACCTAAGGCACGTGCATGCCATGTACAGTAGACAGTCTAGTGAAAAGACATACCACGGGGGGAGGGAAGATGTAGCATAAACCCGCGCTTTAAAGAACTTTTAAGCAATTTTGGGGAGGTGTAAAATTACCATTATGATTAAAAGATATGATCAACAATTGTTGATTTAAATCAGACCAGGTTTATTAGCTATCCTGAGATAAGGGTTTTCAAATTTCCCTAACTGATATTTCTCGCAAAAAATAGTTGCAGTTTGTAAAAATGTATAAATTATCTTGAATGAACTGTTCAAACATACGCAAACAATAGTAAAAGAATCATTCGTTTATGATCTCCCCTTGTTCAGACCGGTAGACGTAACGGAGCATCTTTTGGTAGAAGCTATCACAGTGTTCATGAGTTCTTTCATCGAACTATTCAGATATCAATTGGTAAAGGTCCGGCTCGTTCTTTGCTTCGCCTTGGATAACCGAGCATTTCCAAACGGAGAAAATGTTCTCGTTTTGGTTTAGGAAAGGCGAATATGGAGGCAGGTAGAACATGGTAATGCCAAATTCCTTAATAGCATCTGCCAGTTCATGATAATGGTGGATCCTGGCGTTGTCAAGGATGAAGACAGGATTGTTGATTTCGTCGTGGGTGCACCGTTGGTGAATCTCGATCAAACATTCTTTGAACCTTTCTCCGTTTACGGCCGTTTCAAAAACTTGATGAAAAATCATCCCATATCAATTCATGGCCGCAACAACCGAGATATTTCGGCTGCGTGCAGCCGGAACGGAGACGTATTGGGATTTTCCGGACTGGGCTCACCCCTTTCTAGGACGCGTCAGCACTGCAAACCAGGAACACAAAGTTTCGGTCGTGTATGTCCTCTGATCGTTGGAGAAACTACAGAGCGTATTCCATTCACAGGCTCAAGGTCCATTCATCGTTTCTCTTCACAGGAACTGTAACGAGAGCCTTAAAAGAAAAACAAGCATGTAAGCGCAAAAACTAAGTGGGATTATAATTTTCTAAATGTCCACAGTGAATGAAAACCAACTACGTTTGTGTACATGAAATGTGGCAAGCCTCTGCATATATCATTTTCTATCGTCTAAATTCTTCTTTCAATGAACATGTTCCCACCTCTCTCAAAGAATAAAACGTTTAAATCCGGACCATCAGAGTTAAATACAAATTTCATAATGAACGGGCTGATACACAGTCACGCGTTGTAATTTCATCCCTCCTCCTCACCTAAATTACATAAAATTGCTTTAAAGTACAGGTTTATGCTACATCCTCCCTCCCCCCGTGGCATGTCTTTTAACTAGACTGTCTATTGTACATGGCATGCACGTGTCTTAAATGAAACGTGGACGCATTCAGGCAGGTCGTTATATAAGGATTAGTATGAACTCATGTTTTCCTTTATGCCTACGTGTGGTGAATTGCTATTAGTAATGTTTGTTCCTTCTGGAGCCATGCCTGGCTCATAAGGGCCGGTTTTCCGGTTTCCTTCGCGTATAGGTTCCCCACCTGAACGTGACACCGGTCCGTCGCAAGTGAGCTGCAAGATGCAGGAGGAAAGAATGAGAGAAAGTTATCGCGAAAGAGTCAGCAGATGTTCGCCATTACCTTCTGTCAGAGCCGCGTGGAGCTTAGGTGTTCCGCTCATATACACACACATCACCCGGTCTAAGAATATTCCTTTACGGCTGCTGTAGTTTAACTCTTTTTGTTTTCACGGCTTGAACACCAATTGAAAAATTCAAATTTCATGGCAAAGAATCCAAAATAGAATCCAAATTATATATATATATACGTATATATAAAATTTTAAAATAGGATAAAATCTTTATAAGAATTCATCAAGTAGTCAGCGTGAAAAACCTGATAAGGAAAAATTTCATATATATACACACACATATATATACATACATGCACACACACGCGCACACACACGCACACACACACACACACACACACACACACACGTACACACACACATGATTTTCTTCCTTATGAGGTTTTTTACGCTGACTACTTGATAAATTCTTATAAAATATTATCCTATTTTTAAATTATATATATATAATATATATATATATATACATACATACGTATCTTGTGTTAGTGTGTGCGTGAGTGAGTGTTCGTGTTTATCTTTGTCTCTGTTTTTGGTACCCCACCCATCTCGACAATTGTGTTGGTTTGCTTACGTCCATGTAACTTTACAGGTAGGCAGAAGGCAGCAATAGAATAAGCACCAGCCTGTAAAATATGAGTGCTGGGTTCCACACGTTTATATATATATATATATATATATATATAATATATATATATATATATATATATATACATGTATGTATGTATATGTACGATGGGTTTCTCTCACTTTCCGTCTACCAAAGTTACTCAGAAGGCGTTGATCGGCCCGATGTTGTAGTAGAAAGCACTTGCCCAAGGTGCCACGCCGTGTGGTTTGGAGGCATGCTTCTTACTACACAGCCACGCCTGCGCCTATAAAATACAATTATTTTCTTTATTAAAGAAGATCTATCAAATAGAGTTTCTTTAAGACACAGGAATTAAACTATTTTTGTAAGAAATTTCTTTCTTAAACAGTTCTTCTAATACCATGTTCCATCTATGTTCTATTTCAATATTCTTGCTTATTGTTAAGCTTATTCACCGACAAATTCTTTTCATTATATACATATACACGAAGGGATACTGAAAATTTCTTGGCCTTAAGGGTATCGCGGAAGGCCTGGCTGGAGGCTCAACTTTCCAAGTTCTTATACAGGACTTAGAAAAACTGAAGGACTGCCGCAATAAGTGTGTGAATCTGAGAGGGGAACATGTTGAATAAAATCAATTAATTGAGCCGCCTTTTTTTTTCTTTTACCCAAAGGTAGAAACCTTTAAACACTTCATCGTATATAAATACACACACACGCGAGCGCGCACACACACACATGTATGATTGCTGAAATTTACAGAAAAAAAAAGACGAAGACAGGTGTATGAACAACAACTAGGTGTACTAGTCTGACCCTCGGGAAAGTGAGAAAGTCCTTTACGTTTCGAGTCTACACTCTTCAACAGAAAGGAACACGAGGAAATAAACAGAGTGAGAATAAAAAAAAATGGATTTAGCGATGGAGCATAGAGGGTGGTTGGGAAAAAAATTATTAGAAAGAAGGGAGATAATAAAGTATTGGTGATCCCAAAAACTAAAGTGCGCGTGGGCGTGTGTATGTCAAAAAGTGTGTGTGTGTGTGTTGGGGCTCGTGACTTCGACGTGTGAATGTGTGTGTGTAATTGTGTGCGTCTATAATGTGTGGGTGATAGTGAGTGGGTGATGGTTTGTGGGTGTGTGAACGATAGTGTGTGGGTGTGTAGATGATGGTGTGTGGGTGTGTAGATGATGGTGTGTGGGTGTGTAGATGATGGTGTGTGGGTATGCAGATGATATATGATGTGGGTGCTGGGAAGTGATCAGTGCTTGTGTGTGTGTGATGGGGAGTGATGTGGTGTGGGGTTGGGGTGAGTATGTGGGGGAAGGGAAGTGAGAGTTGTAGCGTAGGCGTGGGGTACATGGGAGTGGGATTTGTGGGTGTGTTGTGTGGGTGGTGAAGGTATCAATGAAGAAAGAAGTGGGTAGGAGTGAAGAGATGAAGTAAGTGTCAAAGGAAGAGAGGAGAGGAGAGATGGTTAGGAGTGAGGAGAGGAATTAGGTGTCAAGTGAAGAGAGGAGAGGAGGGGAGTCAGATGAAGAGAGGACTGGAGTTGAGCCCATTTGACGCAAAGGACTGAAGAGAGAAGATTAATTCCTGTTCACGGTGAAAGCGGGAGTCCGGATAGCACCTGTGCAAAGACAATCCAAACACAGACAGGTGTTGTAGCGAATGACAAGTAGAACGGAAATGGCACGAGACCGGGATGTCATTGCCATGTGGGATGTCTCGGAGGTGCTCCGCGAACCGATCACTCAAGCGGCGTCCCGTTTGACCGATGTACAGAGAAGGGCAGAAAATGCAAGAGATGCAGAAAATGACGTTGCTAAAAGTGCAGGTAAAGGAGTCGGTAATACGATAGGGACGATGTTTGGTGCCTGTGAAGATAGTGGTGTTGGAGAAGCAGGAGTAAGTACAGCAGCGTGGGCGGGAGCAGGAGAACGAGCCTGGCCGGGAGGTGGGGTTAGAGAAGAAACTGTGGAACAGGAGGTCACGCAGATTGTAGGCTCGTTTGAAGACGAGAAAGGGTAGGTTGGAGAAGATGTGCGAGGTGGAGGGGTCAAACTGGAGTCGTCAGAAGGCCCGATGAATGGTGCGTTGGAGGGGTACAGTGGAAGGGTGGTAGGTGAGGGGAAACTAGAGACAGGCAACGGCAGAGCCGAGTGCGGGAAGAGAGAGCAGAGGTACGGTCCATGGAACGTACTCTGGCGAGGGCTGTGTGAATAGTGGTGAGAGGATATCCACGGAGCATGAAGTGGCAAGCCATGAGTTGAGACTGAATCTCAAAGCCATGGATTGGGAGTAGGGGATGGAGAGCGTGGTGTAAGTAGGGTGGGTGGGCGAGAAATTAAAGTATGAGTGTGTTTGTAGTGGATGGAGGTAGTTAGAGCGGAGTGGTGTATGCTGACTGAAATATCACGAAATGCGACGGAAATGTGGGAAATAGTGAGGGAGAATTCGAGGGTTGGACGGAAGGATTGGACAAGGAGAGGAAGGCGTCTGGTTGTTAGCGGGAGAGCGAGGTTACACCGATACAATCATCAATATACGCATAGTCCGGGAGTGGAAGGTTGGGACGAGAGACGGGAGGGGGAAGAGTGTAGGGTGTTGAAGTAACGGAAGGGTTGGGGTGAGGATGATGGGGAGGGGTATCGGGGAGGAAGGGATGAGGGTTGTGGCATCGGGCGTGACGGTATAAACCTCTGTCCACACAACGACACGTGCGCTGATAGCCACGCTTATATATAGAAAAAAATCACCTCAGGAGTTGCCACCAGGCAAAACAGCAAGTTTCAAGTCAACTCTAATTTCGTATATATATATATATATATAGGCGCGCAGGAGTGGCTGTGTGGTAAGTAGCTTGCTAACCAGCCACATGATTCCGGGTTCAGTCCCACTGTGTGGCATCTTGGGCAAGTGTCTCCTGCTATAGTCCCGGGCCGACCAATGCCTTGTGAGTGGATTTGGTAGACGGAAACTGAAAGAAGCCTGTCGTATATATGTATATATATGTATGCGTGTGTGTTTGTGTGTGTGTGTGTTTGTCCCCCTAGCATTGCTTGACAACCAATGCTGGTGTGTTTACGTCCCCGTCACTTAGCGGTTCGGCAAAAAGAGACCGATAGAATAAGTACTGGGCTTACAAAGAATAAGTCCCGGGGTCGATTTGCTCGACTAAAGGCGGTGCTCCAGCATGGCAGCAGTCAAATGACTGAAACAGGTAAAAGAGTAAAAGAGTATATATATATATATATGCGTATATTAGTGTATGCAAGTATGTATATGTGTGCGTGTGTGTATACGTGAATAAGTATGTTAGAGAGAGTGTGTGTGTGTGTCTGTGTGTCTGGGTGTCTGTGCTTTTGCTGCGGTTCTGGGACACAGTGACTGTCTATAGAATTCCATTCAGTTATTGAGCAGACACAACTTGGTACTGTAAAACATGCCAATGGTGCCACGCTTTGGGAGCGAACCAAGAAATTCTACACGGCAACTCAACGTGAGAATTGGTTTCTAATACTCTTTGGTTTGTCTGTCTGTTTGCCTGTCTGTCTATCTCTGTCTGCCTGTCTGTCTCCCCCTCTCTCCCACTCTCTCCCTCGTAGATAATTTACTGCACAGATTACATATGCTTTATCATTCACTCGTTATTCATTTCATGCAATTATAATTGCAAATTTAGATTGCGTTTAATTTTCTTATCTATCCATCTCTCTCTCTCTATATATATATATCTCTGTCTGTCTGTATGGCTGTTTGCCACGCACACATAATACAAATATATATGTGCACATAACAAACAACTAAACACACACACACATACACACGCAGATATACCTACATACAAGCATACATGCGTATAGACACACATGCATTCTTATCTACCTATCTTTCTATATCTCCCTACAATGCATTTTAGATAGATAGAGAGATAGCTACGAGAGAAGATATACATACATGCACACACACACACACACACACATATAATCCATTTTAGATAGAGAGATAGCTACGAGGGAAGATATACATACATGCACACACACACACACACATATATATATATGTCTATATATATATATATACATATATATATATATATACATTTTAGATACACACATATATATATATAATACATTTTAGATAGAGAGATAGCTATGAGGGAAGATATACATAGATACATACACACACACATATATATGTATATATATATATATATATATATATATATATGTATGTATACAAATACATATACATATATATGCATGTAAATATATATATGTGTGTGTGTGTATACATCCCCTCTACTCTCACACCCACTGAGGAGTTTACTCATCTCTCTAGGTATCTCCCTCCAACTTTAATTACTCATATATCTGTTCGGGTAGAAGCGTTGGCGGTGCTGATCCTAATTGTAGTTCTTTCGAGGTACTAACCGACATCCGGAATGTTCAGCTCACTAAATGAGTTCATTAATATATATGATTAAAACTCCACGTTCAATGAATCCATTTTTCTGAGGTTTTGCATTAAACATATTCTTTAGTCTGCGACCAACCCACTCAGCTTCACTACGACCATAGCTATACACACGCGCATGCAAACGCTCGCACACACACACTCTCACGCACACGCGCGCGCATGCGCGATCTCCGTTTGTTATAGACTTCAATAAAACAGTCAATTATGGTATCACATATTAACATATAATCAAACACTGATTTTTTTTTCCTCTCTCAAAAGATTAAATGTAAAAAGTAAAAAAAAGAAATTATAAATAAAAAAAAACATTAATAAACATCGTAACCGTGTGTTCCTACTCACTGCCTCAATTATGCATGCAAGCAAGCATGTATGCATTTGTGTGTATGAGTGCGTATACATACATACATGTACATGCATATATCTATATATATATGTGTGTGTGTGTGTGTATGTATGTATATATATGGATGTATGAATGAATATATATATATAATCATAAGTATATTATACGTATGCCTAAAAGCTGATATACATATATATGCAAATATATGTATCCATATATCTATCTATATATATATATATATATACATATATATATATATATATATATATATATAGATATATATATATATATATATATATAATATATATATATATATTATATATATTATATATATATATATATATATATATATATATATATATTATATATATATTATATTTATATATATATATATATATATATATATATATATATATATATATATATATATATATATACATATATATATATATATTATATATATATATATATGTAATAATAATAAATGTATGTACTTATACGCACATATATTTACATACATACAGAGAAATACACACGCACACACACATATGCACATAATGTATTTACAGGCATACATATAACCATAGACATGGACGCCATAGCTACACCTCTGTTATGACTAATTCTTCCGCTCACCCCGACCATATTTCCTTTTCAACACCTTCTAGTCTCCTCCCACCATGTTTTAGTTCGATACAAAATCAACTGAACATTCGTCCTATTATCTTATTCAAACTCTCTGTATTCACTTTTTCTAGAACTAAATTCCTCAAAACTCTTCAGTATAACAGTTCAGATCTTAAATTTTTTTTTCTGTGATATTCATAGAAATTTAAAGATGCTAGTTTATGGCACCTACTATTGCCAATAATTCTCTTACATATACAAAACCGTAAAAGAAACAAAGTTGCGTTAAACAAAGAGCATTGCCCTGGGACGGTCACGTTCTTACATATGAAGTCGGTATGTTACCATAAATTGAAAAGATTAGGTGTTATTGCAGGAAAATTTCTTCGGTTTACACAATTTCGCCTTCTGATATAATATCGGTCGTACATATTGATTTAAAGATGAGGAATATAGATAATATTGACAAAGTAGATACTAGCTGTGCACAAGTTCTTTCAGTCATTATCTTATCACTGCTTTGGGGAGATTTACTAAATGTGCCGAATGATTTGGTTTTCTTCTTTTGGCATTTAAAGCGCTACTTCCTTTAATTTCCTCAGTTGTCCTGTATCAGGAAAGCCAGAAGTTAACATCATATTTGAACTCCACTAAGCAACAATCTAGGTTTTAAGTTCAATACGAAAGGGTTCTTTATTCTAAGAGGTTCGTTATTATTTCTTTCTTGCTATTCTTAAATTTCTTCTCAACTTCGATTCTGGTTTTCTCTTTTTCACTTCATCATCATTTTCTTTTATTTCATCTCACTCTCTTTCTGTCTCTGCCTCTGTCACTATCTCTGTTTCGCTCTCTCTCTCTCTCTCTCTCTCACACACACACATACACACACATACTTACACACCATAGAACCAACTTTCTTATTGTTCTCTCTCAAAACATTCTTCCCTTCCGACATTCGGGTCTACAGAAGTCTTACAGTTGGACCAAATGACGATCAAGAGTAATATACACTTTGGTAAACACGGAGAGAAAGAGAGAAAGAGAGGGGGGAGAAATGGAAAGAGTGAGAGAGACAGAGAAAGAAAGACAGGCACAGCCACATCATACAAATACTAAACATGGTTTTAACTTACTTAGAATTGCTCAAATATTTTTAATTATTCGATTCCTCTTTAAATAAAGATAACAAACATTTGAAAATATTCCACACCAGAACTGATTCAATGCATCTCGTTCTTGTAAACATCTAATTACCGGTTCCCACTGACGGTGCTGAATTGGTAAGATTTCATTCTAGAGCGAATCTAAAACTAAACATTTACTGACGGAAGTGTTTAACCAAACCTGACCATTTTCGAAATTGAAAGAGAGTTTGAAATAACGGTGTTTGGTTCCACTGATTGTTCCCAGCTATCTACATTGCTAGTTGATGATTAATAAAAATGGTAAAATTGTAAATACTTCCAATGTGTCAATAGAATCAGAAGACATCTACTGCTTCGTCTAAGATTGTTTTCTAAAAACAACATTACATTGACTGGTCGATTTTGATTTAACTTGTCAGACGGTGATGTTTATTACAAGAAATACAAATTTAATAGTACTTATGCGTTGCTAAATACACACATCAAAAATCGTTTAGAGGGTAAAAATATCAACATTCGAATTGATAAAAATTGCTCACCTAGAAGAGTTGTTTATTCAATTGTTGAGTATAGTTAAAATGGCTGGAAGAGACAATAATTTGATATCTGGGCAGAGATAAAATAGTTCAGGGGAAAATGCATTTGGTTAAAATGTTTTCGGAAGGAAAAACATATTAACCCTTCAATTGCGAAATAAAATATCATGGTTAGAATAAAATGTCATAGTAAAATAGAACTGGTATTTTCCCCAGGTTACGTTGCCTCAATAAACCTGACATATCTCAGCAAAAACTAAAACGTGACATACCTCGCGAAAATATTGATTGGTGCGTAAAATTAGTTTCTGCAGTTAAGAGTAATGAAATTTTGAGTGGAAATATCTGACGTCCGCTGTTAAAGGATTAAATTATGATCTGAGTAGGGGCAAGCTGAAGGGAAATATATATTAGATTCAAATCTAAGTAAAAGTTCAATGGCTGAGAGAAACAATGTTTAAAAAAATTGAAAAGACGTGAAATATCCGAGGGAGACATTTCGTTAAAATCTGAGAAATAAGCTTAACTTTTTGGGCGAGGGTTATGATAAAATTATTTAAAAAACTGAATTGAGGTGAAATAGCTGTAATACGGAGGTAGCTATGTTAACTACCATTTAAGTTATTAAAGACTTTGCCAGCTACTTTAGAGGAATAAGCTCTAAGGTGGTTGGCAAAGTTTTTATATCTTCGGATAGAATGTATTGGAATAATTTTTATGGCTCTCTGTGTGCCGAGTTCAAATTTCTTTGAGGTCAATTTTATCTTCCGTCCTTTTGGTGTCAATATATAAGGTGCCATCAAGGCGGCGAACTGGCAGAATCGTTAGCACGCCGGACAAACTGCTTAGCGGCATTTCGTCCGTCTACACGTTTTGAGTTCAAATTCCGCCGTGGTCGACTTCACTTTTCATCCTTTCAGGGTCGATGAGATAAGTATCAGTGGAGCACTGGGGTCGATGTACGGTGCTTGTTACCAAGTCATTTTTGATAGCGAATGACACTCTTTAAATCTATATCGATCATAAAATATTTATTAACAAAAATTCAAAACAAATATATCTCAAAGAAAATATGTTTTTACTGTAAGCACAA